>NW_007732544.1:17167-17932 GCF_000696425.1 Galeopterus variegatus | reverse complement strand
GAAAAAAAAAAAAAAAAAAAAAAAAAAAAAAAAAAAAAAAGAACAAATAATCCAAATAAAAAAACAGGCCAAGGAGCTGAAAAGACATTTCTCAAAATTTGAGAATGTTAAGATTTCTCAAAGGAAGACATACAAATGGCCTGTGGCTTATTTGACTTTATGCAGAATTCCAAATAAAGTATTAAATTTATAGTAGGTGCTGCATTTATGTTGAATTAATGACTTTGCATTAGATAGCTTAATTTATGTAAAATAAATCAATGCAATCTGTTGATGGAGCAAGATATATACACACACACACACACACACACACACACACAGAGAGAGAGAAAGAGAGAGAGAAAAAGAGAGCAACACACTGTGAAATGTCTTATGGGACATTTAAAGTCTCAGTTGTATGTTTCCATTGCAATATTCCTCAGAAAACAAAGCAAAAATAGCCAACATTAGTAAAACTTTACATATTTTTATAGAACCTGAACTGAATTAAGTATAGCAATAAGGAAACAATATTAACTTTTTGCATTGCATATAAAAACCATTGACTCAGTTTGAAATCCAATTGTTCTCACAGAAATGCTCTGATGACAAAAAAAAAAGCTGATAAAACATCAAATCAGTAATGCCTAGGATTCTATATTATCTCTCCAAGAATTTTCCAAAATTGCCTGCCTGTCTGCCTTGATCTTCAATTTTTAAGAAATCTCAACACACACATTTCCTTTTTTTTTTTTTTTTTTTTTTTTCCGTGTCCGGCAATGGATC
>NW_007732544.1:12794-16369 GCF_000696425.1 Galeopterus variegatus | reverse complement strand
CGCTTCCCAAGCAGCGCACTTATCCAGTGCGCCACCGGGCCGGCCCCTACATTTCCTACAATATTACTACAACATGGTCAGCCATGATTACTCACCAGAATTAGAGGTCAAGATAGGAGGAAAGAAATACCATAGAAAGTATCTGTACTGAAGATAAGCCAAATTCTTAAATTTGCTGTTTTAAAAAATTCTTCTTCTGAGATGGAGATGTTATTTGCTCAAACTATCATTTAGAACCTTCTTACTAGTTTCTGGCCTGCCCTGATTCTTCACTTCTGAGTTGGCTCCTACTCTTTGAAAAGTAGTGATAGCTCATTTCCCTGGCTCCTACTTCTTCAGTTTTCTCAGAAATACTTCACCTAGTCCTTTATTATCTTTCTGCTTATTCTTGTTTTCCTACCCTAGTCTGACTCCTAGAATCCAACTCTTTAATATTTACTTGTCTAATTTTTGTGGTAATAAGACTGGGACAAAAATAGAACAGTAGTGTCAAAGCAAAAATTTCACTCGACAAAGTTAAATGTCAAGAAATACTTTATTCAAGGCTATTGCAGTAAGGGAGATGGACCAGAGCAAAATGTAATCTCAACTCTGCAACAAAGGGATGAAAGAAAGGATGGGAGGGTGTTTGAGGTCTTGGGTGATCTAATGGAAAAGTACTGGAGGTTGTTAAGAGGAAGCTTGGTGAATAGAATGTGTTGAACACGGTGTGTTATTTCCTGAGTTTTCAAATAGTTTTATCTGTGATTAGATCTTCTGTGTTTGCTAGTTGGCACCCACCAAAGTTAGGCTTCTACTCTTTGGCAGAGACTGGAAGAGAGGGACATTATCTTCCTTGATGATTACATTTTAAAAGGATGGCTCCCAGATCTTTGAGAAAGACATTCCTTGATTGTAAAACTGGCAAGCAGTTTTTAAACGATGGACATATATGTCAAAGGAGCACAGGAAGAATTTACAATTACAACTTTTCTAAAGAAAAGCCTCTCAATAGTAATAATAATAACAATATGATTTAAAAATGGGCAAAGGAACTGATATTTCTCAAAAGAAGACATACAAATGGCCTACAGCTATATGAAAATATGGTCAGCATCACTAATCATCAGAGAAATGCAAATCGAAAAACACGCTGAGATAGTTCGCCACAGTGAAATTGGCAACTATCAAAAAGGCAGAAAATAACAAATGCTGGTGAGATGGGATACAGCAAAAGTGGAGAATGGGAAACTTACACATCGTTGGTGGGACTATAAATTAGTACAGCACTTAGGAAAAAGAGTATGGTGGTTTCTCGAACAACTACATAATAGAAATACTTTAAGGTCCAGCAATCCCACTACTGGGTACATACCCAAAGGAAAGGAAACCAACATGTCAGAGGGATACCTGCACTCCCATGTTTACTGCAGCTTAATTCACTATCACCAAGATGTGGAAACACCTAACTGGACATTTAAGGATGTGCGAATAAAGAAAATATGGTATATATACATAATGAAATACTACTCAGCCATTAAAAAAAAGAATGTAATTCCACCATTCACAGCAACATGAATGAGCTTGGGGAAAATTTTTTTAAATTAAATAAACCAGGCACAGAAAGAGAAATACCACATGTTCTCACTCATGTGTGGGAGTTCAAAATGATGAAAATAATAGTAATAGTTTGAACTTTTTAAAGTGTACAGTAGAATTGTGGTTACTATAGCTGGGAAAGGAGAAGCAGGAGGCGGGATAGTGAGCGGTCAGTTAATGGACGCACAATTACAGCTAAATAGGGAAAATAAATTCTATTGGCACACAGTAGGGGTAGTCATCTACAGTTAATAATAATTTATTGTGTGTTGTCAAATGGCTAAAAAAAGAAGAGCTTAAATGTGTTCTCATCATAAAGAAATGATAAATTTTTGCAATGATGATTTTGCTAACTACCTTGATTTGATCACTATATATTGTATACATGCATTGAAATATAACACTGTACACCATAAATATGTACGATCAATATATTTCAATTTAAAAGTAAAATAAAATAAATCCTCTTTAAAAAGGAAGGTTAGTGACTAGAGTCAGTAAGAAGCCTGTCTAAAGTGTAGTCTCAATGAAGGAAACAGTAAGGCATCTTCGTCAACAGAAAACATCATAAAGCAAAATTTGCCACAGTTTACCAAGATTCTTTGCTTTTTTTTTTTTCTTATTTTTGTTTTTCATTCCAATTACTCCATACCCTATTTTCTTCAATTACTAGCAGATGTTACACTTAAAATGCAGTTAAAATAAGAATTGGTAAAGGGACAAAAAAATCGATTGCATTGCATGATATTGAATATACTAATTATCCTGATTTGAACATCATATACTGCACACAGGTATGGACATTCAATGCTGTACCCCACAGATATGCACAATCAACTATGTTCCAACAAAAAATAACAATGATAGTCAAAAGATTTATCAGAGTATCACTATGCTGATGTGCTGCATGAATCTTATAGAGAGGATTATAATGTACAGTTTTTGCCACAGATTTTTTAAAACAGAAACATCTCTAATTCCCTACAGTCATATATGAAAATGGTTGCTCTAGAATGCAGCAGTCTTTAAACAAGTTTTGGTAAGTTATATCCTTTCTCTGTTAGGACTGGAGAAAGTAAACCAAATTCTTAAATTTGTTATTTTGAGCATTAACTTGCCAAATTAAGAAATTATTTAATTAAATTATTTTGCTTTTCTTTGTCAGAAGTCTTGTGCTAATTATTCTATATGATACAAAATGCCAAAACTAAGGGTGTACAAATAAAATAAATATCTCATTATTATTCAATACTTCTGCTTATTATCAGGCATTAGCTGACAATTTGATATTTACAATATGAAAAAGAGATTCATAATTTATCCTATAAATTGTCAGACTTGGATTCCAGCAATATCACTTGAATCAAAATAAACTCCTATTTCAGTAGTCAGTGTTAACCAAATAGCCAGAAAATGGCTGTGCAATTTTAGTTTCACCAAATGGCCCCGGTAATGTCCATCATTGCCTCACCCACTTTACTGCTATATGAATAAATTTGAATTACTTGCTCTTGAAAAGCAGTTTTCTATTTTCTCCCTAGACAGTCATCTTGTGGAAACATTGAAGTTAATATATGAAATAATGTTAGAATACCAGTAAGAACTCACTCCATTCTCATGGCTTTCAGAGCTCTGACTTAAATAGTTATAATCTTTCCCCTGCACAGGTTGCTTAGAAACTGAGGAAATGAAAGGAATGGAATGCTATGTTTCTATAAGATAAAAGGAGTGACTCCAGCAACCCCAAGGATAAGCAACAAGTAGCTGTGAGGCACCTGGGAATCTTCCACCTCTGCAGAGTGTCTCTCTTTGGCATAGCTCCACCTTTGTCTCTAAGTCCCTCATAAACTTCAACTTCCCCCCTTTTCCTCCCCCGGTGTTGCAGAGAAAGCTCTGTGCAGAACCTGGATTGATACTCCACCAGATCCGTTCCCTGTAAGTAACTTATTTTTCAATAATAATAAATTCCTTGTAAACTGTACGCAGTGGCCTGCTTT
>NW_007732544.1:0-12229 GCF_000696425.1 Galeopterus variegatus | reverse complement strand
TAAGTAACTTATTTTTCAATAATAATAAATTCCTTGTAAACTGTACGCAGTGGCCTGCTTTGTTTTTGGTCTCAAGATACCTTCTCAGTTTTGTGGCATTATACATTTAGCTCACACTTGGGTAAGTAACTTATTTTTCAATAATAATAAATTCCTTGTAAACTGTACGCAGTGGCCTGCTTTATTTTTGGTCTCAAGATACCTTCTCAGTTTTGTGGCATTATACATTTAGCTCACACTTGGATAAATAGTGTCTACAAAAAATTTGTAGAAGTAATTTTCCTTTCCTACCAAGTGATATCAGGGTAAGCAGGTAAATCTGGAAAAAGAGACAAGACAGCCAAATAAACAGCACACTCTGGAAAGCCTCTTTTTATCTGTGGGCCTGAGAGTCCACTTCCCCAACTGGAGACATCTGGCTTGGCTGGTGAAACTCCTTTTTCTCTCACAGGACAGCCTACTAATACAGCAGGGATGTCCAAAAATGCAAGGTTTTATAAAAATGTAAACACCCCAAAGGCTCTAAAATCTCATTGGAACAACAATCCACAAAAGTAGACAAGAATCTACAAGGTACATGATCACATTGTGTGATCCTAACAATTGACATAGATAAAAGCACCTGACAAAATCCAACACCCACTCATGGCATAAATGCTCAGTAAGTCAGAAATGGTGGAGAATTACCTCAACTTGATAAAATAACATCTACAAAAAATCTACAGCTAATATCATCTTTAATTGTGGAAGACAGAATAATCTCCCCCTAGATCCAGAACACAGCAAAAAAGGCAAGGATGTCCTTTCTTACCAATCTTACTCCTCATATTACTGGAAGTTCTAAACACTGCAATAAGACAAGAAAAAATAAATAAAAGGTACATGGATTGGAAAGGAAGAAATAAAATCGTTTTATTTTCAGATGATATAATTGTTTACATAGAAAAATCTTAAGAAATCTACAATTTTTTTCCATAATTAATAAGTGAATTCAAACTGTAGGATATATGATCAATACACAAACATTGATCACATTTCTATATGTTAACAAAATGCAGAAACTGAAATTCAATATTCAGTATAACTACAATTGATTCACAGAAAATTAAATATATATGTACACTTAAAAATATGCAGCACTTTTGTATTGAACACTACATAATGCTAATGAAAGAAATCAAGGAAGATCTAAATAGATTGAAAGAAATAACTTATTCCTGGTTTGGAACATTCAAATTAATAAAGATACTTATTACCCCCAAGTTCATCTTAAGATTAAATGCATTTCTTACAAAAATCCCAGAAAGAACTTTTGTAGACGTAAACAACATTATTATTAGGTTTATATGGAAAGGCACAAGCCTAGAATAGCTGAACCAAACCTAACAAAGAATAAAGTGGGAAGTATTACTGTACTCAGTATTAAATCTTACTATGTAGATAATATAATCAAGATAATGTGGCATTAACAGGGACATGATCACATAGATAAATGAAACAGAATAGAAGACCTAGAAATAGAACCACACAAATATCCTCAATTAATTTTTGACAGAAGAAAAAAAAACCAATTTAATGGAGGAATTAGCAATTGGACATCAACAGGCAAAAAAAAGAAAAAAACCATGAACCTCACCCTAAACCACACTCTTTGTACAAAAGAGACCTTAAAATGGGTGAAGATTTAAATGTAAAACATAAAATTAAAATATTGGAAAATATAGGATAAATCTTCATGATCTAGAAACAGGCAATGTGTTCTTAAACTTGACACCAATAGCATAATTTGTTACAGGAAAATTGGTAAATTGGACCTCATAAAAAACTTTTTAAAACCAAAGAGGATGAAAAGAGAAGCTACAGAATAGTTATAAAAGAGCAAAATGAAGCATTCTTACGATGATGAAATTGTTCAGTATGTCAACTCTGGTGGTGAATACACAAATTTGCACATGTAAAAAAATTATAGAAATAAGTACAGGCATACACACAAAAACAAATATATATAACATTTGATAAGTCTGAATAAAATTATTGTATTTTATTAGGTGCATGAATATGGCACTGTATCCATATCAATGTCTCCCCCCAAAAAGACATAAAATTGCAGTGATTAGTAGGTAGAGAATCCAAATATAATCCCCAATATCCTGGCCCCAAAGCCTATTCTTAACCAGCACACAAACTGCCCCTCATTGAAGGGTGGAAGGGAACACCCAGCTGAAAATCAGGACATAACTTGAATTTCTATTCTGGTCACTATTTTCTGAATTATTTTTGAAAGTGGTTATTTCTTCTCTAGGTTAGATTTTTCACAGGGAGTTAGGAGTACAGCTTCTGTTATTAGGTATACCAGAGTTTAAGTACTATCTCTACGACTTTCAGCAAATAACTTCACTTTTCCGTGATTCCTTATCTCTCATGTCTACCAAGCCTAAGAAATGTTACATATATTAGGTTAGATCACATTTGTAAAGGGTTTAGTTCAACACTTGGGACATCGAAAATGTGCAATATATTATGTTCATCACTTACCCCAAAAGGCAATAAAGAAATTGCAAGTGATCAATTTATCTTTGAGATAGAATGGTACAAATATCTACTTTTAAAAGTCATATATACATAGTTTATTTCCAAGGTACTTATCATTGTGAAGATTTTATGAAATTTATATGACTGTGACTTGTTAGTAAATATGTCATTGAGAGTCACTAATTATGAAACAAATCATATTGTTACTCATGGAGTAAAATATTTCATTCTCAGAGTAAGATAGTTTTAGCTTTAGCTCTATTTCTATTTTTTTTTATTGTTATGCTTCACAGTACTGAGAAACTTTTTACACAATAATAAGTATATGGGAATGGAGTGGGTTTTGTTCAGTAATATCACTTAATTCTTTAAACTATTACCAAGTTATATTCCACAAATCACATAGTGCTTCCTCAACAGTTTGTAAATATCTTGTCTAAAGATTCAATTTAAACCTTTATTTATATTGTTAAAGGGGAAGAATTTAAGTCTACCTGTTTTGCTAAATAATCAGTTACAATTAGAGTAATTACCTTGCCAAAATTAACACTACCATTATTACTAATTAGTGTACACTATTAATGAATTCAGATTTTGTGCTTATATTGAGATTAGGAAAATGCAGAGATACCAAATAACGTGTTAAAAATCATCCAGCCAGGAAGCTGCAGGACGAAATTGAAACAAAGTCTGTGTTCAGGGGATGATATCTCACCTGATCCAATATGCTGTGCAAGTGTCTGCAACCCCAGGGAAATGCACCATACAAAACATCTGGACAGGTAAGAGACAAGCTGTTCCATCAAGTGGAAGAAAAACGGTGAAAGGGCAAGTGGGGAAGGCGTGACTCCTCCACACGCCCTTCATTGGGCATATCAATATCAAGAAAGAGGAAATTAGGAAGACCTTGTAATCAATACTCTTAAAACTATTCATGCCACTTGTTGTCATTGTAGAGATGCATCTTCCCAGGTTGAGACCTCTGGTCAAGACGCCCACTATGCATTTCTGGAGCAGCTGGCTATCTAGCATGATTGGAGCCTAATACTTGGGATAGAAAAAGTGAGGCCAGATTGTGACAGCTTCATACACATGCTTACAGTTGTGGCCTGTACCAAATTCACCGATGCATTCACTCGTACATATGTGCCCACACGCATTGAGCAAGGCTGTGAGCTCAAATATGTGCCAAGGACCCAGCTAAACCAGGGGTTATTCATCTTCATGGTGAATCGGCATCACAAATGGAGATTTATGAAATCGGATTACTGGATCAGACTCCCCTATGTTTTTATTTATATTTTTTAAATGTCTAAAGGACATTGATATGTCCACCTAGGAAGACCCACACTGTGTAGAGAAGTGGAATAGTAAGCCAAATAGTAGCAATCCCCTGCAAGGAGACACCCCCAAGTTAGAGGAAGGAGGCAGAGACATCCCCCCAGCAAGGAAGTGCAGCAGGCACAGGGCCGGTAACATGGAACGTCCTGCACTTCATCTCACGATGGACACTTTCTGCTCCCTTCTATTTTTCCCCCAGATCATTCAGGATCTCACATATAACATGGGAAGTGGCAGGGTTGGCACAGACAGATTTTATTTAATGAAAAGACACCAATAGGCACTTTCATAATGCTGACAGCATCTTTGTGCAGTTCAATTGAGTCCCAGCAAATTACTCCTGCCCCCAATTGCTTTAGTATGGTTATATTTATTGTGTGTTATCATATTCTAAATTACTTTTCCTACTTCATCTTCTTTTCCCCTTAATCGTCAGGTACCTCATCCCAGTTAGTGGCAATTTCAAGGAAGGTTTTCCATTTTGCGTGTGTGTATTAAATTCACATTCTTTTAGGGTTTAATCCTTAGGAGATGCATTGATTTGTTTAATTTTTCACCAGTTACTAATTCAATATACTCTTCTTGTGTCCCTGAGCTGATGAGAGACTGAGCTGGGAGTCGAGGAATAAAGAGATGACTGACACAGTTCTCACTGGATATGTGAAAAGCCCAGTCAACCATGTGGTCTAACCTCTCCTGTTAAGAAATCTGAGGTTTAGAGAGGTGAAGTGACTTACCAAAGTTACATAGCTCACCAATGGCTAAAAAATAATAAAATATTTTACATAGCTTTTTGTGTGTTGTCTCCCTGCCACATATTTATATAAGGAACTACACATACCTATCAATGATGAAAAGATACCTGGTAACACAGTTCCATGATTTGCCCACCTCTGCTGGAATTATTGGTGTCACTGTTAAGAAATCTGAGGTTTAGAGAGGTGAAGTGACTTACCAAAGTTACATAGCTCACCAAAGGCTAAAAAATAATAAAATATTTTACATAGCTTTTTATGTGTTGTCTCCCTGCCACATATTTATATAAGGAACTACACATACCTATCAATGATGAAAAGATACCTGGTAACACAGTTCCAAGATTTGCCCACCTCTGCTGGAATTATTGGTGTCAGATTTCTATCTCATATGATCGTGCCTTTCTATTACTTATAAACCCGGCACAGCTTTTCAAATTGATGCAAGGCAAATTTCTGATTACTTGCTTTATATGAAAATCCTGTCAATCACATCCTAACCAAGGCTTCTCTCCCACTACACCCGGCCTCCACTTGGACTTCCGAAATTAAAATTTGTGTTTATATTTGATAACTCCCATGTCACTGTGTTACCATGCTTTTGTAAATATTGTTTTACTTACCTAGAGTTTCATTAGCTTCTTGTTACTATGTAAGAAATGCCAATATTGTTTCAAACTCTCTCCAACACTTTTCTCTAATGCTTCTTTGAGTAATCTCTGAGAGGGTCAGGATCTGCTCTTGTGAAATGTACACTTTTATAGTATTGGAGAAAACTGTTCTGCCCCCCACCCACCACAACTTTTCACTAATATTTCTATTTTTCTTGAGCTACTCAAAGAAGAAAAATTCTGAATTGTCTCCACTTCTTTATAAGTTAGTAAGCTAAGTGTCGTAAACAATCCTAGAAAATATTTTTATGTGTAAAATATACACTAAAATGTATAATGGGAAAAATGATAGAAGTTTATTTTTGCTCAAATAAGAGTACCATGTGGGCTTAGCTGGTCAGCATGGTCGGGGTATTCCAATCAGGTTGACAGGGCTCTGTCTTCTTCATCACATGGCTTTTGAAGTCAGCCTTGGGGTTATCTCCATTTAAGCCAGCTGTTACAGATAAGCACATGAAGGAGCCTGTTTGAGGGTTTTAGAAATGGGTTCCATCACTACTGTTGAACTTTCAAAGCTAGAATTCAGTCATGAAGTCCTACCAGAATGCAGGGGTGGCTGACAATGGAGGCTAGCTGTGTGCCCAGAAAAATACTTTTTACTTTTTACTTTTATGCTAGAACCAATTTCTCTTACAGTACAAACTTATGCTTAACAAATATTCATTTATATCTTTCTTCCTATATATAGAAACTGGATCATCCATCCTTAATATAGATGGACTAGCATCCCACCTAGTTACCATGTCCAACTACATGTTAAGGGTTTCTGTGTACAGAGTAGTCCTCTCTGTTAGGTGCAGATGTGGTTCTTCCTGCTCTAGAAAACTATGAACTGCAAAAGTAAGCTACCTTTCATTTCTCATGTGCTTGTGCACATGCTCAGGTATGCACACATACACACAATATTAGAATAGTAGTAGAATAAACCAATTTTTAAAAATATATCCATTAAGAAAAATAAAATCCATATATAACACATGAAATTATGCCAAGGAGCTTTTTTCTTATGTTTTCCTCTAGGTGTTTTGTGATTTCAGATCTTACGTTTAAATTTTTAATCCATTTCAATTTATTTTTTATATAAAGTATAAGACAAGGGTCTGATTTTATCTTTGCGTATGTGAATATCCAAGTTTTTCCAACACTATTTCTTGGAGAGACATTCCATTACCTATTGTGTAGTAGTTGTCTATTACTTCAATAGGAAGTGATTATTCAACCCATAAATAAAGAGTATTCTATCTCATTAATTATGGGTTGAATAATCACTTCCTATTGAAGTAATAGACAACTAATTGTGTTAATAAGTTTAAATTGGATGTGTGCTTAGTGAACCTCAGCGTTTTACTGTTGGCATGGTTTCAAACCCCAATTTAGCTACTGGGGAGAAGACAAACAGCTGGTTTTGTTTTTGTTTGTTTGTATATTTTCCTTCCTTTTTTATTTGGTAATGGCCAGCAGTCTGATAGATTAAGCCCTGAATCTTGGCTCATCCACTTACTACTAACTCTATGACCTCAAGCTAATTACAACCCCTCTCTGAGAATTTCCCTCTCTATTAAATAGATCTAAATAGCAATTATCTATCAAATAGAACTAAGCAGAACTTTTGGGGGGCTCACTGCTTGCTACATACTGTTCTCAGCACTTTACATACATTTACAAATTTAAAACACATAACCATCTTATGAGGTAGGTTAGTATCATCCCCATTTCACACATAACAAAACTGGATTACAGGGAGAATGAGTAACTTGTCTAAAATGGCACAGCTGTAAAAGTTAGGGCCAGCATTTAAAGCCAGACTTCCTGACTCTTTTATCTATGCTCTCTGCCACTGTGATATAGAGCCTATGGACAAAGCATCCACTGAAAGGACACTTTAATCCTTCAGCCTATGATTAAAAGTTTTCTATTCTACCAATTTAGCAAAATTTCTTGTAAGGCAATTGTAAGGCCTTAAGTGAGAAGTCAGATGTGATAGACATTTGAGAAATGCCTTGTTCACTAGAAACCCTCAATATATTTGTTTCCTTTCCCTCTTTGCCCTGTAAGTTAAGTGATGGACTGGAAAACCAGGACTCTGCGAGAAGTACCTGATTTCAGCCAAACAGCTAAACCAAAGTGCAGTAATGGTATGAGACAGCTCTTCAGATACAGCAAAGATAATCACTTGGGCACTTGCGTATTATGTATTTACCAAAAGATACCTTCCTTTTTAAAGGTCTCTCCAACCATGCTGCTTTGAGTTGGAGAACGGGAAACTTATTTAACTCAGGCATTATCATGCCATGGAGATCATGGCCGTGCCACATCAATATGGTGTGTACATTGTGTGATCTGGAGATCCTGGCTTGAAAAGATGTTGTCAATACCTCTTGCTTCCCTGGAACCAGGACAGTACAATCCAAAGGACATAATATTACTGTCTCTGTGACATATCCTGATGGCATTTGCTTACAAACTTATACCCCTCGCCTTTGAAGAATAACACATCCTTCCTCCAGTGTCTCTGTTTATTAGCTCCATCATTAATATACCAGGGGAAACCTTCCAGTACATGCATGTAATTTTGCTATAATTCTCACTTTGAGACTCTTTGTCTCTCATTTATAGCAGTCCCTAACTTTTTACTTCTTCCTTCCCACAGCAACATGGAGATGTCCAAAACACACACACAAAAATGTAGGGAAAACAGAGAAGGCATGCACTAAGAAATTACTTAAGAGAATTTGGCTCTATTGTGGAGTAATTTCTTAGGAATATCAGTATCACATATCCCAGGAGTTACCAATGAGAGACCCACAATGAGATCCCAGCTGGATGATGCTGATTTATATCAGGAAGGCATAACTAATTATTCTAATAACATATCTGCTGAAATGTTCCAAACATTCCTATATGGAATTTATAAAAATTAAGTAATGTGAGACATAACTGAATTCAACATTTTTTTCTACTTAAATATTTTTCCGTACCTCGCTCTAGCTTCCTATTAAGAATAGTTGTTGGCCATACATAATATAGTCTTTACCAACTCCTATGAATCTTACTCTTTAAAACTTAAAAATCTACTTTTCTCCACCTCCACTGTCACTTCTTTATTTCAAAAACTTACCTTTTGAATAGTTGTTGGCCATACATAATATAGTCTTTACCAACTCCTATGAATCTTACTCTTTAAAGCTTAAAAATCTACTTTTCTCCACCTCCACTGTCACTTCTTTATTTCAAAAACTTACCTTTCAGTCATATATTATTGAGTAATTTAAAACAAGTGGTATACCCATATGTTTAGAGCCATCAAGAACCATGCCCTACCACACAGTACCCCATTGAGAACAGCAAAGAGGAAGTTGATCCACAAAGGATACCATTTTTACTGTGGCATCCACTTGCCCCACATCAAGAGGTAATTTTCTCTCCATCTACAACCTTGGATTATTGAATCATTTGAAAATCATTCAGACACCAGCTGTGTGATCAGGTTGAGGTCTATCAATTGGGGTGAAAATGAGATATGAACAAAACTAACGAGCTCTATTTCCCCTTTATGGCTTATAAGACAATGCTGAAGTGGTTTCTAGAGAGCAAAGAGAGATGTCTTCAGTGATGTCAACCCCAACAGTACATGCATAAAGCTACCTGTAAGGCACTCATTTGGGAGCAGCTGTTCAACTAAGGACTCCCAACAGAAAAACAAAGTATACTAAATAAATTAAATTGAGTTTGAAAACTTCGAAAGAATTGTAGGATAACAGAGGATAAGGGGCCTGAATTTGCTCATGACTCTATCACTTCGTTGCAGCTTATGCTGATGTTCTGAGTAATACATTAAATAATACACTTAAAATCCTGTTTTACACATTGAAATGCTATATATGTTAGACATGATTCTACTTCTATTCTTCCTCCTCCAATTTTTCCATTACTTCTTCCTCCTCCTTCTGCTTCTGTTCCTAATTAAAACTGTCATCCCAAATAAGAACTTGTTCCCTTTATTTTTATTGAGAACACAGTTCATTAGAAAAAATAAGTCACCCTATACTTGATATACTTTGTGTAATTAATCTTCGTATTTCAACATGTCAAGAAAAAATAGATTTATTAAAGACAAGCATAAAAACATTTTTAATACAAAGATGTGACCATCTATAATATTAACTCATTTGTTATTTTTAAACATTTCTAATACTAAAACTATAAATGAACATAAATTCCATTTTGTATATCTGTATCTATGTACCTGTCTGTATTTAGTAGTACCTATCTATACTTAGTAGTGTCTTTTTGCATTGGAAATGGGATAAAAGACAGAGAAAGGGGAGTCAAGGGTTGCTCAAAAGTTTGGGCATGTAGTCAACCCAAGACTCTCTACTTACTTGACTCATCCTTCCTCGGCTCTAATCAATTCTCCAAGCCAAAAAAAGTGCAATGTCTTAAGCATCCAGACACCTGCCGTGTCTCAGGCACAACACACATTAGTGCTAACTGCTAAATGTTTATAGTTGTTAGCCTTTTAGGGCACATAGTTGAATTACACTTCCAGATCTTCTTGGGTTTGGAGGTAGTCAGTTTTCCCACTAGCATTCCAATTCTTCTTTCAATATTATCCAGATTTCTCTTTTCTTCTTTTATGGGATCAACAGCATATTCAGTATCAAAGTTCTGTCTGCCTCATCCTTGTCTCATGAAATGTGAGCAAGAAATAATCCCTATTTAAGATACAGTCTATTCTTATTATTCATGGCAATTATGTTCTAAAAAGTCATGATAAAAACAGAAATAGTGAATATTAAACCATTGATTCTAGGGCAAATACAGAGTTAGGTGTCTGTAAGCCTCTGGTCACAACATTTTATCAACTGGTTAGTACATAGGCTTGTTTTATATGTGCTTCTATTTAAAGACATCCTATTTAACATATATGGTTGTACTTCAAAAAGTTTGTGCAAAAAATAGAATTAAAAGATAATACGAATCTTTCCATGATCTTTCTGAAGACACTGTGTATGGCTGATTTATTAACATTGAACTCACAGCCAACAGCACTATCACTCATGCCTAACCAAAGCTTATCCAAAACACAAATTTTCCGGATAAGTCATGCCACAGCACTCTTTCACTTAAGAATGCTATATACGACACTGTAGCACTATGCATGGGGGGTCATTTAAAAAGTGAATGACCGAAACCAAAAACAAAGCACAACAATTTGAAAAACATGATGATAATCAAAAGAATCTTCTCTGACCAGGTCAGCTAAATTGTAGTGCCTTGGGAGACCTGGAGTAAGGTAGCAATCACGTTCACCTGTCCTGGAACACATTATCATAAGACCGTCTTATTTAGAAACTCCTATAATGGCACCAGAAAGTCATAAAATAAAGTAGAAAACTTTTTATTACCGTTACGGTAGATCCCTACATGTAGGATGTAACCTAGTAACAACCCCAAATCTATATGTCATGTACTACCAATAGAAAGCCTGATGAATTAATTAGGCAGGGCTTTCTTTCTTCTCTCTTTCTCCTTTGATCTTTTCCCCTTATTGTGATTATAAAATGTTAAGCTTTGCTGGCCCTCTGTGGAACACATGTTCAGGGCAACCTGTTTTATGTGTCTCCCTAATTGCAATCGTCATATTGGCTCAATAAGTCCTTCATATATATATATATGGTCTCAATTTCTTTTTAGATCAACATTTTTGCACAGACAGCAAAAATGGTATTTGTTTACAGTGTGAGAGCTGAAACTAGAAGGCAGAGCATGACCTTCTTTGACTTTAGTTGGAAGCATGTGCATTGGGTAACTCAATTATTTTGCTGTTCTGTGCATCTCCACAAATGACCACTAAAGCACTGTAATGATTTTAGGTTACACATAAATTTTAGTGAGTAGGAAAATTTGTAAGTATGAAATTCATGAATAATGAGGATCAACTGTACCTGTACTTAGATTTGGGGTGGTTTGTTTAGTGCAGCATGACTACCCTATCATGGCTAGATATTCTATTTAATTCCTACGACAATACTGTAACATGGAGGAAGAAACCAGACCAAGAGATTAATCAATATGTGCATGGTTCCATCCCAAAACTGTTGGACTCAGAAACCCACACCTTTCCCATGGTACTCTTTCTGTTCCCATGCTGGACCCTCCCGATGTTGATCCCAAACTGGAGCTCCTGCTGCACTTATCTCAATTACAAATGTCCTCTCGATATTGTAAAATGCAAGAGTGAGTGATACGATGTAATAGAAAGACCCGATGTTGATCCCAAACTGGAGCTCCTGCTGCACTTATCTCAATTACAAATGTCCTCTCGAAATTGTAAAATGCAAGAGTGAGTGATACGATGTAATAGAAAGATTCTAACCACATGAAGTAACTGATCTTCAAGGAAGTTCAAAAATAGTGTTAGTCATAATAGACACTCCTAAAGAAAAATTATAATGCAGGCTCAATGGTCTTCTCACTATACCACAAATGTCCTTAAGGTCAGTCTTTGGAGGGTTTTCATTCAGCAATTCCCAAAGTGTCTTCCAGTGAAGCCAAATGTTATAATATACTTTTAATGGGGGAGGGGGACATGGAAAATTATGTGATCAAATACATTGAGGAATGCTACATTCTAGATATTTCTCTTGGAGAGTGAGAGTATGAGCCAGTGCATTAGAAATACTCTTATAAGTCTGGCATGAAATAAACCTCTTTAAGTTAATATTTTCCAAAAGTATTTAACCAGATAATACTTGTATATATACAAATATATGTATACATAATACACAAGTATTGTGTATATGTATGTTTGTTGATATAATCGCCAAATACTGAGAAATAACTTATGTAGTAGACTTGGACAAGTCTTTTCTTTTTTTTTTATTATTTTTATTTTGTCAATATACAATGTAGTTAGTTATTGTGTCC
>NW_007732543.1:117833-130508 GCF_000696425.1 Galeopterus variegatus | reverse complement strand
GCCATAATAATCATATACATTGTATATTGACAAAATAAAAATTTAACGAAAAAAAAGAAAAATAAAAAATAAAAAAAAATAAAAAATAAATAAAATGTTACAAATTTTATTAAACACCATTAAAATCTTTCCATCAAGGACAAAGTAAAGGCCAAGTGAACAATAAAAAGTTTTGATATATATCACTTGAGGATAGATACCCATGCACTGAACTATACATTTACTAAGGATGTTTAAAAAAGACTATACTATCCTAGAAATAAAACTAAAAATAATCTCCAAAGAAAAATTCAACCAAAATGTATGGCTAAAATCAGTAATTTAAGGGCAACTGTTGTTCAAGACCTTGATGTGATGCATATAAAATACATGAGAATTTTAAAACATAAAAATTCCAGGAAGAGATAAAATGTCAACTGTGGCAAAAACTCTTAGTTAAAATGCACCCGGAAGTTCTTTATTTATCAAAGGTTTCTGTAAGATGTATCAGGAGAAGGGAAGACTGTCTAACCTTTGATGTGCAGTAAGACAGGCCAAGAGAACAGCTAAGCAAGGAAATGCACTGGAATTTCAAATGGCTGGCACCAAAGGAGTAACAGATTTGACAGTTTTCACCATGGAGCCCAGGGCTTCTACAGTCATGTGTTTTATCTATTCCTACATTTATAAAAAGAATTACCTTAATACCATTCTGGAACAAAAAAGTGTGTAAATAAATATAATAAAAATATTAATTGCAAAAATACTCCTTTTTAAGCCAAAAGCCAATTAAGTTCATTTATTATTGTCATTCTCCCCTAAATCATTTTGACCTTACATTAGGTTTTTGCACATACAATTTGAACTAGGTTGCTCCCATGTGATGAACGAGTTGATGGGTAACACCTCCAACATCTCTCAAGGTAGCATTTCTATATGTCGATGTTTTAAGCTCAGTGCCAGTAACCATTTACTCTCACAAATCCAAGAACATTCATTGATGATGAAATAATATTTAAGATGTCAAGATAAACGGATACTTCCTCTGTTTACCTAATGTAGAGAGCTACAGAATACCTCCAGGATGATTTGATTTTGGTGTGTAAGAAACTATTTCACCAAAGCACAGGGGCTTTTTGTTTTGTTTTTAATAGTCCGCCCCTACCCCCATTTTGCCATTGTACTGAGATTTCTTTCTCTTCCACTTCTATCGACTTCTCAGGTAGCTGGCTGGCTGATTTTCTTTCATTTATATGCAGACTTTTTTTTTTTTTTTTTACACAAACCACGAAACAATTCCTTCTGTATTCACTATATGAACTCAAAGGTAGGAAATTGCATTCTTTATCAAGTTACTTATATGTGAGGGTAATTTTCCCGAAAACTTAAAAAGACTTCCATTCAGAGGACCACAGAATGGAAGCATAGCTTCTAAACAGATGGCAGTTCTCTTTAAAAGAGTGAGAGTTCTACAGAGGGAGGAACATTAGATCATGAAGTAGTCACCTTTGCAGGGGTTTAATCAAGATCCATTTTCTCCCACCAGTTAGTCAAAGGAACTGACCGAGTCCCTTTGCCTACCAACCTCGAAACGGAGTGTGGAATATAATACAGAGAAACACAAAATAACCTAGCCATCAAGCTGCTTCTAATCCAGCTAAGAAGCTACAGTAAGACCTATGTGATACAGCTGAAGAACCCAAAACAGCATTGGAATAGATCACTCAGCACCCCTATTTGTTTTATCAGAAGAAAGGGATAAAAAGGCTCAATTCTTAAAAAAATGTTGTGTTCAGTGGAACAAAGATGCCTTACAGCCTGCTATGATGGGGTGGGAGGAAAATCATGTAAAGGGAGATACTTCCTCCACACCCATCACCCACTAATCAATCATATGGGTTTTTTTAATGTTTTTAAAATTAGGGCTGCAGAAGGGTTTTGTATGAAAAAAATACTTTGAAGTTAACAAAAAACACAAGTTTAAAAACTACTGAACTAGAAGGTCCCTAAGGTCCATTCCAGTTCTTAACGCTTCACAATTTTATGATCTCTTAAACAATCAACTCAGACTCATTGCTGAGATCACCAGATTTTGAGCAGATTGTCTAACATTCTGCTCACTGTTCTTATGATGTCTATCTTAGGATGATATTATGGTGGTTTTGGAGAAACATTAGCAAAAAGAAAAACTAGGTGATATGGCTTCAAATGGTCCTGAGAAAGAATCAATGGAAGTAAAATATTCATATCTGAAAGTACTGACAGTAAAAAAACACTGGTCAATTAGCAAAATAACTGAAGACCTGGTGGTGGATATAGCAGGCTACCACTGTACATGATTATTCTCAAACTAAGTTGCCTGAACTTATTACAACACATGCTACCGTCAAAACAGGTAAGTGGAAGCCTGGAAGTATTCTTCCAAAAGGCTGAACATAGCAAACTGCATTACCTGACCCCAGCCTGTGTACTCATTTCCTTTACCACAATTCCCATGGAGTGCAACTAATATCAATCATGACAAAAGAATCAAGTGAAGAACCAAAGAATATGCTGGTTTTGGGGGATCTTTAATCTTGTATAAATTTCACCCATAGGAAAAACAAAAATACTTATTGGTGAGTCAGTTATATATAGCTGAAATGTTTCTCTGTTGAGTTCACCCAAGGAAAAGATATTGTCATTTGGTTCAAATATGAAATACATAATGATTCTGTTCATTAATGCCTTCAGTTCTCTACAATATATATTCCAATACAAATTTGAGTCATTGGCCTAGAAAGTTTGTATACTTCAGGAGTCTGCCTGATTGGATGCTGGATTCGCTTTTGTACAAGCACCTATGTATGCGTGCTGCAAATAGGCACATTCAAGGTACATTCAAAGAATAGACTTGTCTTCATCCAAAATGAAGAAACTGAATTTAACATTTAACATTACTAAATAAGCTCCTTCCCTACAAACCCACACATGCAACACACACACAAAATCGCACAAAAACAAACAACAGAAAACAAAACTGAAGCAACAGAAAACAATTTATAGTTGGTGCTCCATTTAGCCTCAAGGTAGCATGTTCATACAACCCTGTCAATTAGAAAAACCTCAGTGCCAGATGCCCTTTATAGGAAGAGATATATGAGCATAATGGTGTTCTTAAAAGTGTCATCACCTGACAGACATCAGAACGAATGCCAGTTTTCCAGAATCCTTGGCTACTTAGCTCCACGGTTACCTCTCGCCTCATTGTATTCTTCTGTCGTATTTTTTGAAGAGCTTCCTAGAAAAGAACTCATTATGATGAGTAACCCGAGAGTTGTAAAGCAATATTAAGCCAAACATCAAGCATTAGAAAATAAACTGGACTCACACTACCTTTACATTCAGGTACTCAAATCTCTTCATGCAAAATTACAATATTTTATTTGAAATGAAGACCAGGATGCTCGAAGTCTTGGGTATATAAGGTAGCCTTTTCTAGTAACTAAATAAGAAAAAATCTAAACCAAATCTATCATTCTGGAATGTTCAAACAAAACATGGCCTTTCACTGATTAAAGAAACAAAATGTGGCATTTGGGATTTGAAATCAAGCATGTAAAAATCATATTTATATCAAGCCTTATGTTAAATATTTAAATCTGAGAAAGAATCAGTAAATTAACCTGCAACCCACACAGTTCTAAAAGTTGCCTTCTAATTTACAAACCATTTAACAAAAACTCTGGCTGCAAGGGTACATCTTACTTAAAAAAAAAAAAAAAAAATGATCTAAAACTTCACCTGTGAGACATAATCAGAAGTTAACTCTTCCCTTTTTACTACCCTGAAGGGAAAATAATTAATTACAAAAATAATTTTATATTTGTACACATTCAATTCAACAAAAATCTCAAAGGAGTTCATAGTAACTACAGGAACCACTACCACCATCACCTCTACCACTGATTTAAGTTCCTACTGCAGGCCAAATACCATGGGAGGAATGTTAAATGGAGTGATTTAAAAGTCCACACTACCACTCTTTTCCTTGGGTACACCAAGACAGGGACATTTCAGTCAGTCTCTTCACCTTAGTTCCCTCCTTTATAAAGAGGCTAACTAGCTAAAGTCATAGTTAATGACAAAGCCAGGATTTGAATACTTTTCCCAGCTTCAAAGGCTTGCTCTTACACTACAGCAGTAGAATAAAACCTCATTGAGACAAAACCTATGCTGATTCTGAATCCATTTATTCTTAAAATTAAAACTAAAACATAAATAACCCTAGAATAAAGGGATAATACTACCTATTAGTAAAGTAATAAGAAATTTGGGATACAAAACCTTATAAAATAAGTTCAGGTTACTAAACTGATAGAACTAAGGAAGACAATATTTTACAGCCTTAATATCAAGTCTGAGTAAAAACCAATGTTGTACCAATGTGCAGTCTAATTAAAAGGGTGATTTGGCAAATTTTAAGCTTCCTTTAATTTCTATAAAACACACACACAGACACACACACATATATATATTTTTTGGCAGCTAGCTAACCCTTGACCTTGGTGTTACACAGCTCTCTAATCAACTGAGCTAACCGCCCTGCCTATATGACATGTATGTGATTCCCAGTGATAATAACATATTAAGAAACTTGCCTTTTTAGGAGTAAAAATGTTCCCTTAGATAATAAAAGATTTTTTTTTTCCTTTTTGTCTTTTTTTCATGTCCGGCAACGGATCGCAACCCTCAGTGTCGCGCCCGTACCGGACTGGGACCGGCAACGGGATCGCAACCCTTGGTGTTGCTCCCGTACCTTGCTCAGCCAGTGAGCGGGAACCGGTCTGTATGTGGGATCCGAACCCTCAGTGGGAGCGCCACCGCGCTCCCAAGCGGCGCACTGTAGCAGTGCGCCACCGGGCCAGCCTATGATAATAAAAGATTTTAAAAACAAAACAAAACCAATCAGTATATACTGATGTGAGGAGTGGAGTAAAGTATGATCTTTTAAAGAGTATTTTTTTCCATCTCATTCTAGAAGTATAGTGTAATACAACAATCTTGAATAAACATGAAGCACATCATCATTAATCACCAAGGAACAGGATTCAATACTGACCTCCCTCTGTGCCAGCTTCTGTTTGTCGGTTTGCTTGACTTTGGGACTATTTGCTAGGAGGTGGCGAAGTTTCACATAACTCTTCCACAGTTTCTGGTACCTAAGGGAAAAAACAGACAAACATCTTTGACAAAGAGAAGGTGAATCTAAAGTGCGACAAAACCAGTTATTTTAATCAGCCTGCTTAGTCATAAACTATATTCTTTTGAATATCTTAATGGCAGCAAACCTTCTTCATTCTAACAGAGGATATGATTTTGGGATTGAGGGGCAGGATGGCCAAGAGTCATCTGGAGCCTGGTGATTAAACTGGTTATTGCTTGTTTGGATTGAAAATGAGGTGTGACTATACAAACAAATCTCTGGTTTTAGAATTCTAAAAATGACACAAAAACACTTTAACCAATAGAAACATGTCCTGTTTCTACTGTTACTTCTTTGAAAGTGACAGATTATATTTAAATATGTACTTTCTGATGTTTGTTGAAAGAAAAACCCCTTCCTTAATAGGGAGATGGTCAGTCTCTGAACTGCCTATACCCAAAATAAGAATTGAAGAGTATTAGAACGGAGAATCATTTGTGCCAACACTCAAGCTACACAGCTGCATCCGTTTTTCCAGTAAGAGGAAAAGACAAACGGTGTATACCAATTTGCATCTACCATGACAAAAATAAGCATATTTGTTGTAGCCAAATACATGGTAACCTGACTCAGTCTAAAGCATGCTGGGAACAAAGAGCATACGTAGCCCATCAGTTCACAGTCCTGCCATGTGAGAGTCCACGAGAGCCTGATCACATTCTACTAACATTTTTCTGACAAAAAGATTTTTTTTTTTTTTTTATTACATGACCGGTAAGGGGATCTTCACCCTTGACTTGGTGTTGTCAGCACCATGCTCACCCAATGAGCTAACCGGCTATCCCTATATGGGATCCGAACCCGTGGCCTTGGTATTATCAGTACCACACTCTCCCAAGTGAGCCACGGGCTGGCCCTTGACAAAAAGATTTTCCCAAGATTTTCTGTCATATTGAAACTGCTCCTTTCTCGGCCTTAGCTAGGACTCTCCTTTTTTGATAACATTTTTTTAGAGAATGGAGGAAAGAAAAAAGTGCTTACAGAGGGCCTGGTTCACTGCTTCATACTTTTATCCAAAGGAGGGGGGGAGAACAAAACCCTTTAGCCTCTTCCAATGTTCGTCAGCCAGAGGTGTATTTATGAATTGAAAATCTCCCATGCCCTTTTCTCCCATTATGAATCCCTTTTAAAATAAAGTCAGGAAACTATTCGTTTCTAGGTAGGAAATCCAAACAGTCCTGAAGAATACATAAAGAGCTAGATGTTTTTTTTTTTTTTGGCAGCTGACTCCTCAGCAAGGGTATCTGAACCCTTGACCTTGGTGTTATCAGCACCACGCTCTAACCAAGTGAGCTAACCTGCCAGCCCAGTCCTGAAGAACATAATGGCACTATCTCCATTCCCACAAATCCTCACCTTCTCCCAGAAAAACACTAACATGCCAGCTGGAAAAACCCTGACATCAATTCCAAGAGGCAGAAGTCATGGCTCCTACTTCCAACACTGACTCTACATGAGACCCTGAGCTCTTATTAAGATGCTCCCCAAAATAGAACTCTGCATAAATTCGGCAGTGCTAAGAACCAATATGGTGCTACTTTCCTCTAGAAGGCACTGAAAAAAATAATAACAATAATTATTATAATGACAAATAAAGGAAATGGTCCTTAAAGTTTAAAAGCATACAGGACTCGTATTGACCAAGATTGCGAAGGATAACCTATTAAATGATAATTTTTTGCAGTCAAATATGTAGAGAAAATAAGTCTTCAGCAGCTACCAAAATTGGTTCATTTGGTAACCTAAATCTGGAAACCTGGTTCATTTCAGGTCTTAAAATTTTTAAAAAGGAAAACATCCACTAAAGGGTGCTCCTCTGCTAATTCAGTTGTTAGTAGAAGGTGAAACGGGTTAAGACAAACACCAAGAAATATCTTACTGTGGGTCTCCTGCATAACTCAATTGTGCAGGGCGTATCCCAAAGTGGACGATAATCGGAAACGTAATCACATCGGGGTTGAACTGCTCACGATCCAGTTGATCGATGCGGACAGAGCTTGGTTTCTAGAGAAAAAAATCAAAGCCATTTATTTCCATAAGAAGTCTTTAAGTATTGACTTTAACCTAAGTAGGGAAGGAATTAATCAAATTTTTTTTCTAGGAAAGCCTTGTCTCCAAGGGAAAATGTCATTTGAAACCCTTTAATCATAGCAGCTAGACTATATAAAAACTATAATGTCATCCCTGTAAATGAGTCTACACCATTTGGCATAATGAGCAATGATTTTGTCCTTTTTTGCAGTCCACACAGAAACCTTTAAAAATTAAACTTTTAAAAGGACACCTAGTCATATATAACTTTTCCTTAACCTCTCTAAAGGTACAGGGGAAGGATTCCACATCACAGGGAAGAGATGTACTCACTTATTCTGCTTTAATTTCACATTTTAAATGAATAAGTTACTTCTACTCAGGATGCACAGATACCTCCATTTAAAAAAAATTTTTCCCATTAGTTGTCAGTATATCTGTATATTACTCTAATTCTACACCTTTAAATTAGAAGGTATGCCAGTACAAAGGCCAAATAGTTAAGCTTCTCTTATTATGTCCGCCTAGGAAATTTTTGTACTTGAACAGAGAGCCTCATGTGTTTGTTTGTTTGTTTTTTTTTTCATGTCTAATACAGAAAGAAGTGAATGGCTGGTTCCTTCCAAACCATTTGTAAAATACGTTTCATCTTGAAAGCTTAAATTTGTGAAAAGATGGCAAAATCATGAAGAATATGTTTTAGCAATCTCCTTGCTTATAATCAACTCTTGGGACAGTCCCTAATTAGAGACTCAACTCTCACTAGCAGATTGTGGGGTCTTTAGCTCAATTGCTTTAGAGGCTAAAACTGCAGAACTGATCCTCACAGAGGCCAGTAATCTTCATTCTGTTCCACAGTGCTCAACAACTACAGTCTGGTGGCCTGGTTGTCCAGGACAGAGGGGTTGCAATGCTAAACCCAAGAAAGCCCCCACCAACTGGGATAAGCTGGTCACCTTAACTGCAACTGTTGCCCTAATCAGCCATCTGAAAATTCAACTAGGTAACAAAGAATAAACTTGTGTGTACTCATCTACATTAGTTAACAAACAACTCAAACTTAAGTCTTTAAAAAAATATTTAAATGTCATTTAATAATTGAAATTTTACTAGTATCTTGAAAAGTTGGCCTCTCCTCTCAAAATTAATACATGAAAAAGATTTTGTTCACAGGTAACCTAACATAAAACAATTTAAATGCCTTAAATGCCTACCAACAGTAGCAACATGTTACTTAGGTCTAAAAATGGTTTTCATTATTTTGTGTATCAACGCAACACGATACATTTTTGAAAGAGGAATTGTCCAGCAGAAGAAAACTTCTGAATTATTCATGTTTCTGTGATTTTTAAACACCATGCTATGGTATTAATAGAGGAAACAGTAACTTTAAATATCTACAGTATCTCTAAATTTATAAGGGAAGTAGGAAATGAAATAAGTTCTAGACTTTGGCCACACCCTGCAACTTCTATTGTACCATATTGGTGGAAGAATAAAAAACATTCTCACAAATGACCAAAGTATTCCCTGGCAGACACAAAGTGCTTAGGGAAGAAGATTAATTCTTTTAAGTTCTGCAGCAATAAAGTTTTTAATGTGACCATAATGGCTTAAAAAATTTGATGAATTTCCCAATATTCTTGCAACTGGGCAATCTTTCAAAGCAAGTACTACAGAGAATGAAATATAGTGTCATGTTTACCTTGCCTTGTGAGTAACTTGTACACTTTTCAAAGGGATGTTTTTGTGATATTGAGTTCTCAGAATCTTTTCCTCCTTTAAGGATATCTTTATATAAATACTAAAAAAGAATTAACTTCAACATATTCCAAAGCCTGACACCCAAATTTACCTTTCCTAATTTATTTCTGATTATTTTTTTGATATAAATCTTTCATCCTGACCTAGTCTGGTTTCCTCACTATCTTCAAAATTGGCCTTATACTATCATGAGTATATACATTTAATCATGCCAGTAATTTACACAATTTCTCAATTCCTCTCTGTAGTATCTGTGAAGCATCCCTGGCAAGTCTGGCTCAGTGATCTCTCCTAAAACTACAGACTATTTTGACCAGTCCATTGGCTCAGCAATTCATCATGGACTCCTTTCACATGTATGTGCCTTGGCTTTTCACCTACAAAGCATTATATACAATACATAAGCTTCACTAGCACTGGCTCACATAGTAATCCCTCAACAAGTTAGTTGAATGATGATCATAGAGAGAGGCAAATGTGACCTATGCCACTGGCTCAAAAAACAGCAATGGTGGGCCGGCCCGGTGGCGCACTGCTACAGTGCGCCGCTGGGGAGCGCGGCGGCGCTCCCGCCGAGGGGTCGGATCCCACATACAGACCGGTTCCCGCTCACTGGCTGAGCAAGGGGCGGGCGCAGCACCCAGGGTTGCGAACCCGTTGCCGGTCCCGGTCCGGTACGGGCGCAACACTGAGGGTTGCGGTCTCTTGCCGGACACGAAAAAAAAAAAAAAAGGGGAACAGAAAACACCGGGGGTTTTTTTTTTTTTTTTTTTTTTTATACTATAGGATCCTAGGCCCCATTGCCTGGAGCATATGGGGTGGGGTTAGCAGTGTATCCTCAGCTTTTTTAAAAAGCTCTTCAAATCATCTAGGATTTCAGGAAAATTTATGCCATGGAAGGAAGCTCAGGGTGAATGTGCTCCCAAAGTGTCCACTGTAGTACACAGGACTCTTAAAGTGGAATAATCAAGATGAAAATGTATGTCTCCCACCACCATCACCCCATCCTCTGACCCAACTCTAAACCTTGACTCAAGAAATATATGCAACTGCTTAAAGAAGAAAAATAAAACACAAAATCTTATTCTTATAGTGCTATTACTTATATGCTGCTTTTAAAATTACTTTAATAATTATTATGTGGCTTTACGGTGTAACAGTAAGAATTATATGATTTTCCAGTTTTAAACAAGTTTTATGTTTAAACATTACTTTTTTAAACAATTTCACTTTCTGGATTTGTTTAAAATAATCAGTATTAACTGGAATGTTTTATTTGCAAATAGCAACATTTTGTTTGTGCAGATGTTACTGTCAGGCTATAAAAAGTTCATCCAGAGTTTCATTTTATGAATCAAAGCTATTAAACAATTGGCAGCTTTTTTAAAATAGCTTTGTTTAAAAAGATTATTCTGTTTCTTTACATGGAAGCTTTTAATTCTCCATTTCTGCAAAATTTTATTCTGATAAGATGCCAATATATAACTATTTTATGAAACGATAACATATTTTAGAGCAAAAAAAGATCTGCTAAATGTAAAGAAAATGCTATGTTTTATATAAGAGAGAATTGGTTATCTTTTAATTCTCTGCTTTTCATTTTTATATTTTTACTTCAAAACTTAATATAAGAAGCTAATTTTAAAAGAAAAAATTTGAGGGCCGGCCCGGTGGTGCACTGCTACAGTGCGCCGCTTGGGAAGCGCGGTGGCGCTCCCGCCGAGGGTTCGGATCCCACATACAGACCGGCCACTCACTGGCTGAGCAAGGTGCGGGAGCAACACCGAGGGTTGCGATCCCGTTGCCGGTCCCAGTCCGGTACGGGCGCGACACTGAGGGTTGCGATCTGTTGCCGGTCACGAGAAAAGACAAAAAGGAAAAAAAAGAAAAAGAAAAAATTTGAGAAGCAAACAAAAGAAATGGGAAATACTTGTAATAATTATGGCAAAGGATCAATAAAAAAAGGACAAATACTGCAAAAGAAAAACAGATAAAGGATATTAATAGGAAATTATCAAAATAAAACATAAACAGCCAATAAACATTTAAAATATCAATTTTCACTAGAAACCAAAATAAATACAAAACTGAATTAAATAATTGGCAATGTTTTTCTTTAAACGAGTATAACCAATATGAAGAAATATATACTCTCAGAATACAAATTTTACAACTCTCTAGAAGGCAATCTACAACATGAATCAAGCCTCAATAATGTGCATATTTGTGTTCCTCTGGGACTGGGGGAAAAAAATATGTATAGTTTCTGGCAGAACAAATTTATTAATCAGGTGAATTTACTACTACCTATGCCTAAAATGTAATATTCTTCTTATTTACTAAACATTTAAAGGAAAAATTACACAAAGGACAAAAAGCAATGAGTACATAAAGCGTTTTAAACAGGCTCTTATTGTTATTGTGAAACATTCAAACCTGGAAAAGAAGGTGACTCAGTCTGAATGTGTAAATACCAGAGCATACCGTTCCGGGGTTGGTGACAATCATGCCCTTGCATTCTTCTGCATATTTCTGCCACTCGAGCTCCTCCCACTGAAGCATATTGGCAATCTCCTCTTCAGGTACTAGGGCTTTGCTACACCGTAATAAGTAGAGGAGAATCTGGTGCATGGACAACACCTCCTTTCCTCCATCTTGAGTGGGAGTGGAGAGAGAGAGGGGAGAAAGTAAGGCTACTCAATTAACAGCAAATCATCAGCTGCATGAGGAAAAACAAGACAATGGGGGTGGAGGGGAGGAGCACATATAAAAAGGAAATTTAAAATTTACAATGTTTAACCAGGTGCCAAATAATCCAAAAGCCATTTGTTTCATTGATGAACAGTGCTCATAAACCATCTCATTTGCTAAAATGAGAACAACACCATTATAAATGATAAAAGGGCTCCATTTGCGAGGTATGAATATAAAAAAGGTGCCTACCTAAATAAATTTAAGGCCACCTAGCATAAAAAAAGCCACAGTTTATAAGAACCAGGTTATGTCTTAAATGTTTTATCATTCTTTCTATGGTAACAGATGAAGCTCTTTAGAAGTGATATTACTGTCTTAAGGAAATTCTAAGCTTTTATGAGATATTTTTGGATGTTTTCAATAAGCTATTGTTGCATTATGGTCTAATTTTTTGGTGTTAATGTGCTGCACCTGCCGTGATGAATAGAGCTAAAGACCCTGTACTAATATCATGGAAGATCATTATGGAGTCAGTACATGGAAAAAATACCAAGTGTTCTGAGGCTTATAGGAGCATATATCACCAAGAACAGAGGATACAAAGGACATAATTAAAGTACCTTAGAAAAAGCCAATTGATTTGGTATTTGATGAACCAAAGACGTCTATTTAATGTGGACTAATAATGCAGGATTCACAGGCTTCTGCCTTCTTTGGGCTTAGCTTTTTTTTTTCCTTTCCTTTGGTGGCTGGCCAGTACAGAGATCCGAACCCTTGACCTTGGTGTTATAATACCACGCTCTAACTAACTGTGCTAACCAGCCAGCCAGGCTTAGCATCTTGACCAACATGGGCAACAACTTTGTACCACTTTTCTTTGCCTACTCCCACCAAAGGAAGAAAAAAGAGTCCATGGGCCGGCCCGGTGGCGCACTGGAGAGTGCGCCACTTGGGAGCGCAGC
>NW_007732543.1:102565-117152 GCF_000696425.1 Galeopterus variegatus | reverse complement strand
CTTGGGAGCGCAGCGGCGCTCCCACCGAGGGTTCGGATCCCATGTGGAGACCAGTTCCCACTCACTGGCTGAGCACGGTGCGGGCGCAACACCGAGGGTTGCGATCCCATTACCGGTCAGTAAAAAAGACAAAAAGGGAAGGAAAAAAAAAAAAAAGAGTCCTGAAGGTTTAGAAGACAATTACTTCCCTCCCCAGGTCATGAGATATGCTAGGAACAGTAGCATAGGGCTAAATACTTCATGGAGAAATAAGGGGACCAAGAGTACAAGATGGTAGGGGAGGGGTGGCACAAAAGAGAGTGTCCTATTTGGGTCAGAGGAATTAATGGCACCCAGGATTTGAGGAAACTAGAAAACAGAAGAGTATAAAAGATTTTAATATGAGTTGCTGTGGGTTAAAAACTTAGACAGGCCTGCACACCTAGCTGCTCTTGAACTGGACCACATTGCTGCTATACAGCCGCTATACAAGTAGGCATGCAGTCATTCATTAATCCAAATATTCAATCAGCAAATATTTACTGAGCACCTATTATGTAACAGGCACTATTCTAGGTCCTGGAAACACAGCAGTGTCCCAAAGAGCTGAAGCCACTGCCTTTTTGAAGATTATATTACAGTGGAGAAAAAGAGACAATAATAAAGTTATATAATAGATCAGGTCAAGATAAGTGCTATGAAGAAGAATCAAACCAAGCAAGGAACTAGACCTGCATTTTAAAAGGTGGTCAGAAAAGGTGTCTTTGAAGAGGTGCTGTGTGAGCAAAATTTAGAAGCAGCAAGAGAGCCTACCATGCAGCTATCTGGGTGAAGAGCATCTCAGGCAGAAGAAACAGCAAAAGCCCTAAGGTGGAGCAGGATGGTCAGTGCACACCATGTGAAATAAGAAGGAAAGTACGAGAGGCAGCAGGGAAGTCAGATCTTACAAAGCTTTACAGAGTTCAGTAACAGCTCTGGATTTTATTCTGAGATGGGAGCATGTTTTTCACCATTATGTGCCGGGCACCATGTGTGGTCCCATGTAATAATGGGGAAAAAATAATAATAATACAAAATAATAACAATAAAAATAATAATAATAATGAACTCTAGGCCCTCAAGAAGCACACAGGCTGATAATCACAACAGTTCCTAAAGGAATCTTTGTCGATAACATTCTGAAAATAAAGTTCTCTTAATCGAAAACACTGAGCATCTAAAACAAATAATTGTCCAAGAAGTAACAAAATCACAAAATACATTCAACCCTCATGAGGACATGTTCTATCTACTTACTGGGATTATTCTTCATGGGACTGAAATTTTTTTATGCTTCATTACAAAGCATCTGCCTTAAACCCGAGTTTCACCTTTGATTTCCATGGTGTTATGAACTGAATGTTTGTGCCCCCCCTCAAAATTCATATATTAAAATAGTAACCTCCAATATGATGGTATTATATTGGGAGGTAATTAGGTCATGAGGGTAGAGCCCTCATGTTGGGATTAGTGCCTTATAAGAAGAGACATGAGACAGCTTGCTTCCTCTCTCTGCTCTGTGCCACATGAGGATACAAGAAGATGGCTGTCTACAAACTAGGACAAGGGCTTTCACCAACAATCTGACTGTGCTGGCATCCTGATCTCAGACTGCCAGTCTCCAGAACTGTGAGAAATAAATGTTTGTTGTTTAATCCACCCACCCAGTCTATGGTATTTTTGTTAGACACATAAGGGCATATTTCTCAGAGTCGATTTTAAAACAATTTCAATCCACTGCATGGGACATGTATTCCTCAATCAATGATGGTCCTCTCTCTGCTAAGGAGCCCAGACTGAGCCCATGGTAACCTCTAATCATCCAGGGGGCCTGAGGTGAGAAGGTGGCCAAGAAAAATTCTAAAGCCAGAAGATGACAATGTACACTACATGTGCACACAAACAAAACAGCAGGAATAAAGGAAACCCAGGGAGCCCTGAAAAGAACTGTCACACTAACTAGGTTCACTAGGAACCAAGGAAAGAGTAAAATAGTATTTGGCTTGTAATCTCTTTATTTGGTGAGATTACGTATGAATACTGGGGACCATAAGGATACATCAGGAGTCTAAAATACCATAAGAAGGAGTGTTTTGCTGTAAGGATTAGGGAAAAAATTCATCCTTTATGGGGGCAGGGCACGGCACGGTGGAGGGAGTGAATATACACAGATCCAGGTATACAAAATAGCACGAGAATTGCCTCACAAGCAGTTAGGGCTGACTGACTCCACAGCACTTCAGATACAAGTGAAATGGACTAGGGGCATAGAATTTAAAGTGGAAAGACTAAAAGAGCTACTGGGAGAGTGGAATACTTAAGCCTACAAACCAAGGGTCTCTTAAAGGCTCCAACTCTGTGGTAAATAAATGGTATAGGCACTGCTCAACTTAGGAAAGCAAGATAAAGGAGGAAGGCCACCAAGTACTTTCAAGAATGCCAACGGCCTTGTTTCTAGTTTGGGTGCAAAGCTGATGACGAGGGAGGAGTGAGTTTTAAAACAGAATAGAATAGAAATCGTTCAAAACAAAATAGTAACTAGAAATATTTTAAAACAAAAAAACCATACATATCAGGCGCAAAGTTGGTAACACTGAGGGAGGAACTGCAAATTCATGTTGAAATCAGCTAATACTTTAGGGCCGGCCCATGGCTCACTTGGGAGAGTGTGGTGCTGATAACACCAAGGCCGTGGGTTTGTATCCTATATAGGGATGGCTGGTTAGCTCACTGGCTGAGCATGGTGCTGACAACACCAAGCCAAGGACTGAGGTCCCCTTACTGGTCATCTTTTTTTTTTTTCCTTTTTGTCTTTTTTCGTGACCGGCAACAGGATCGCAACCCTCGGTGTCGCGCCCGCACCGCGCTCAACCAGTGAGCGGACAGGTCTCTATATGGGATCCGAACCCTCGGCGGGAGCGCCGCACTCTACCGAGTGCACCACCGGGCCAGCCCATACTGGTCATCTTAAAAAAAAAAAAAAAAGGAAATCAGCTAAATATTTTAAAGGGCAACTAAACCTTTAAAAGAATATTTACCACTGTGATAAAGTAGAAATTCAGGACAGATAACCTGAAGTGAAAGGTTTATCAAGGACAGGGGATTGAGACTCTGCTCCCAGTTTGGTATGGAAGTTCAATCCTCATAGAAATCCAATAGAAGTTATAAAAAATTAGAGAGTCCTGCCAGAACCTGTGGGGCAAAGGCTATATTCCTCACACCCAGCCTAGGAAAAAAAAAACACTCCATAAACATTTGTGGAATGACTTTCTGAAGCATATAAATAACATGGCCACTTGCTCTCAAACTACCATGAATTTACTAACATTAATGAATTGGCTCTCTTGGTTTGTCTGCTTTGCCACACGTTTATGTTGGGGATTTATGGAACTATGTCACTGAGGGTTAGGAAGTAATTTTTATCTTGTTGGCTGGGATAAATAGGACATGATATAAATGAGAAATTAGAGCGGGTAAGCTAAGGTTAGCAGGAATTCTGCCAGCTGAGACTGGAAGCGTGACAACGGTTCATTATTCGGGAAGAACTGGAGTTTGTGTTTCAGGGAATGAATCTGGACAGTCATTAATAAGCTGACAGACATTATAAACTGTTTCTTAGAGACCCAATTCTCTCAGCTTATATTGCTTGATTACTTATATGGTTATTTGGGAGAGGGGGGTAATTTGTTAGGAAATTTGTGTTAAGTGCATGGCTGCTGAAACAAGTATTTCTCAACTGTATAACACTCAATTTTAAGAAATTGAGAACTGAGAACAACTATATAACCGCATTACTATGTCTTCTGTAGATTCCTACTAAGATGTCTTTATATAATCTTACTTTCTAAAATCTATAACAGGTATTTTCCAAATTTTTCAAATATAAAGTTAATTAAGATGCTATATCAACCGATGTTTTTTCACACTACACTTGCCTCCAGAAAATTTTGAGATACTCTCCCACCCCCTGTCTCCCTGCCAGCCATACTTAAGAACTACTGCTCCAGATGGGGCAATTTCCAAAAATCAACTTGCTAGACAGTCAATTTACAAAAATGATTCAGGATTTTCAATGCTTTACCATAGCAATAACACAAGCAATGAACAGGTTTTCCCTTAAGTGCAATCTCACTATCTTTAATTATGCCCCACCCCAGCCCCAGTTACAGTCAGAATAAAAATAAAGCCTTAAACTGGGTCTAGTTCATATCAGCTATTTTGTGACCAAGGTAGACAATGAAATGGAAACAAACAAAAATCTGAGAAAATTCTTAAAATCTCAATAAACTGGTTGCTCTGCAATTTGGCTTCTGGCAAAGTGGTGTGAACTAAATAATCCTTGGGTTTAAACTATCAAGTTTAATTTTGGGCAAATTTATATAAAGCAACTGAGACAACTGTTTTCAAAATGGGTAGACTGAGGAAATAGAGAAAAATTATGACTGATAAAATGAACTTTCAATTAGACGTAATAAATTGATACACATAAAAAACAAGTGAGATCATGAAATACCTAAAATATATGTAAAGCTGCTCATTCTGACAGAAGTTCAAGAAATATCCAAGTAATGACGTTACTTTTTGCTAGTCGGATGGACAAAATTGTAAGACCAGTAATATCGGCACTGGCAGGTAAACTTTGTAAACTGTTGGTCAGAACTACAAATAGTATGTGTACTTTCTAGAGAGAACCTGGCCAACATCCTTCCGAATTTAAAATGTAAATACTATCTTAACAAACAATTTCACTATTAGCACTTTACCTTATGGACACACTAACTCAAATGCAAAAGGATAGATGTGCAAGACTATTTCTGAGGTATTTATGTGGAATGGGGAAAAAATATTCAAATAGCAAAGATATTCATCACTAGAGGAATTGTCAAAAAAACTAATGTCCATCCATACTATGGAATGCTATGTAGGTATTAAAGGATGAGCCAAAGTAATGATGCAGAGAATGTCTGAAGTATTTGAGTAAAAAAAGGCAAGTTGTATAACATGTTTAGTATTATCACTTGAAGAAAAAAGCATAATTCTCTTTTATAGGTTAAAACAAACACAAATCAATTTACAGCTCCTACTCATTTTCACATATCCAGAGGGAGTGTTCACTCTTTTACTTTAGACACTTTTGTATTGTTCTTGTACACACACACACACACACAGTCAACCTGATTAAGGGCAAAGATAACACTTCACTTCTGTGAAAAAAGAATGGCCTTTTCAATAAATGGTGCTGGATCAACTGGAGATGACCTTAAGGTAGGCAAAAATTTCACAAACGAGATACAAAAACTAACTATTATATTTTATAATTCTTAATTTAATAATTGTAATTAGAAGTGCATTAACTTAATATGTTAAAATTAAGAACTGCTGTGCATCAAATAATAACCATTTAGATGATCAAAAAGCAATCTACAGAGAAAGTATTGACAATACACAAGTATACATCTGACAAAGAACTCATATACAGTATATACTTTTTTAAACCTACAAATTATATACGCACCAGAATTTCCACTCCTAGGTATATACACAATAGAAAAGCATATACATATACTCACCAAAAGACATGTGCAGGTCTTTAATGAACATACTTGTATATATGCTATTCTAATATACATATATATGAAAACTGAAAATACTCAAATGCCCATTAATCATAGATAGGTTTATTTTAATTTAGTCATACCATATAAAACTATACAGCAATTAACTACAACAACAGATGTCTTGAAACACATTAAACAAAAGACAGAAACAAAAGAGAAATATATAATTCTACTTTTCATAGCTCAAAAACAAGTAAAACTAATACATGGGGATTCAAGTCAGAATAGTGGTTACCCCTGAGGGTCTGGGTAGTGACTAGAAAGGGGGATTAAGGGGGTTCTTGATTCCTGGAAATCTTGATCAGGGTGCTGTGTACCTGGGCATATTCACTTTATAAAAATTTCTTGAATCCTGTACTCATATGTGCACTTTTCAGTATTTACATTATAGATCAATCAGAGGTTTACTTTTAAAAAATGAGACAATACCAAAGAATGTTTGAAAAGCACATCCATTAGTAACCAAACACATGAATAGTTAAATTAGGTAATATTATGACCAATTAAGTAAAATCAGTAAACAAGTATTTATTGAGTCCCTGCTATGGTCCAAGGAGTAGTTAGCACTGGTGATACGACAAGACAAGACAATGTTCACTCTTCAGCCTCACAGAGTTCACAGCTAAAATTTTTTTAAAAGACCAAGGTCAAGGGTTCAGATCCCCCTATGGGCCAGCTGCCAAAAAAAAAAAATTTAAAAAGGAAGAAAGGAAGGAGTGAAGGAGAGAGGGAAAGAGGGCAGGCAGGCCTAAAATGTTAAAGAGAGTAATAATGCATTTCTCATGGTGGCATAAGCTGATGTGATTCTTTTGACAAGAAATTTGACACCACATGTCATGATCTTCAAAAATATCCATATACTTAACGAATTATTAAAAATAGGATGCAAATCATATATTAGTATGATGACATGTAAAAAACATGCATAGAAAAAAATGAAAATATATATCAAAATGTATTTTTTTAATTTACCATTTTCTAAAAGATTTTTAATGAAGTCATACTGTGAAAAACAAATCAACCATAACTTGCTACCTAACACCAAAGTGCATTTTATACATTAGGTATTTTTTGTATCATTCAGGAGTTTTTTAATATGTGTATTTTCAAAAGGAAATATAATTAAAAAGCAAACCCTATTTAAAAATAAATCAGTAGAACTTTTTCTCTATGACAACCTAAATGTTATCTCTACATAGTTAGGAGAATAATTTTGTGAGAGCAGAAATCCCACAAAGTAAATATCCAACACAAGATTTCTCTTTCAGATGATTTTAAAACTGCCCACATTCTCTTAAAGATCTGTTTGGTCATAAAATGCCTAGAGGCAAATAGATACAGAAAGGAAGTCTTTTCAACAAACTCACTCTAAAACCATTTCTAATAAGTTTATTGCTAAAGCACCATTATAAAATCAAAGATGCATTCACTTGAAAAGAAAACAGGGCATCTCAATAAAATAAAAACAGATGTAAAAAGAAGAAAAGCTTCTGAATGCATTCTCTAAACAAAATAAAGATAAACAAAAATACTAAAAATATGAGTAACACTATACCAAAATAAAAATAAGCCCTTGTAAGTGGACTGAGGAAAGAGTATCAGAGACAAAATCTTGAGGAAAATCTAAAGTAGACTGAATAGATGAGAAACAAAAGCCATAAAGGAGGAACCAAAGAGATAGGAGGAAAGCAAGGAGAGTGCAGAAAAAAGACAAAGTCAAGAGCCCAGGTATCACATTAGGGAGGAAACTCACACTGAAGCAGGAACTCTGGATTTGGTCTTTAGGATGCTGGCGTTGGCATCTGCAATGGGGTGGGGACAGGGTTCGGGGGGGGTCTGGGTTCACAAGCACCAGAGAGGCAGGGCCTCCTGCCCCCAGGAGGACAAGAGGCATGAGTGAGAGCACATGAACATAGGACTGAATTTCTGAAACTGCTGATACATAGAATTGGGCAGAAAGGTGATGCGAAGAAAAGCTCCCCAGCCGAGACTACAGACCACAGATTTACTGCAGCAGCTGGTTTTTTTCCCCCAGTATCACCGAGTGGCCCACATATAGGAGAAGAAAATGCAGGTGATTGGATGGATGACATTTATGTGGAAGGTGGTGGTAATACCACAGAGGCGGAGGCAGCTGGAGCTGACAGATAAAAATGTCAGAGCACAGGACTTAGTTGAGAAAGCAAAGCAAAGAGGCTATACGCAAGGAGAAGAGGGAAGGGTCAAGTAGAAGCAAAGGGAGTAATGGCATGAGAGGCTGAAAGTACACATGGGTGTCATCAGAAAGTGAGATAAATTCATTTGGGTGGTGGCATGGTCTAAGGTTTAATCTTGGGATTAAATGGCTGGGTTGTGACAATCATTACAGTAGAAAAAAAATCAAAAAACTGTACACAGCTCAAGGTAGAATGGTGAATAAAGTTCACTTGGCTGGTGAGAGAACTTTGCTGAGAGAGGAAGCTGTAGGCAGGTTTCCCAGCACTTGATAAAGCAGGAAACTGACGAGGAAATCATAAAGAACAGAGGCGTAGAAATGGGGTTGCAGAAGCCTTAAAGGAAAAGACTTTGCAAATAAAAGGGCATCCAAAAATATTTCATTAATAATCCAACCATTTTTTTAAAACACTAAATATAATGCCATCTCACAGCTAGATTCTTCAAAAAAATTAGAAAACGGTTAAAATATTGCTTTTTAAAAAACTAAGTCATATATTTATTAATATATTTTAATTTAATGGGACACTAAATTATTACATATCTTTTTTCACTGTGAAATGAATAAAAGTACATATGTCAAAAAATAGAAAAAATGTCACCTATATAACTATTATATAGGTGACTATATATTATAACTATTATTGTGATAATGTTTTAGGAGAGTTATAATCATTATTGTATATAAAGTTTATACTAATTATTTCCCAATTAGCCATAGGCATTTTTTAAGCCACATGCATTTTTCCAAGTTAATTTGAACACCTGCATGATATTTTATCAAGTAGATTTTCAAAATTTATAAATCAATTCTTCCACTGCTCATCTAATCTGAGGCTATCATAAATTGTGCAGGGGTACAAATCAGCGTGTATAATTTTACATTTTCAACCTAAGAAGTAAATAATTAACAGTGTGTCTAAGGTGAGAAAGTTGTTCCTAAAGGTTGAAAGAAGAATGGCAGGCTTATTTTCAGATACACTACCTCCTCGGGTCACTGACAAGCCAAAAGATTTACCTGGAAGAAATCTTACAAAACGTGGCATGAAGTGAAATCTTGGGCAGCAGGGAGGACTGTCTTCAAACAAAGGACCTAAAGCAAACAAGTGAAAAGGAAAAGAAAAAAGAAATCACACAGCCTTAGAAAGCAAACACTGCAACTTAATTCCTAAGATTTATGAGAACCACAAAAACCACCACCAAAAGTAGGGATATAAAAATACCACTCCCCCCACTCTTTACTTCAATAGCTAAATCAATCACTGGTAACAATGCATCCAATGAATACTGCAATAAGGAGACTACAGAAAGTCAAGAGGAAAACAAAAGCCCGAAGGAGCAAATAGTGCAATAACGTTACTTTTAAAAATTCAAAAATATCAACATTTTTGTAATAACTGAATTATTGCATTATGTAATATACTTACATGCTCCCATTTTAATCAATACACTTAAAAAAAATTGAGAAATGCTAATGGTTTGAAAAGCTATTCATCAATACACTACTTAAAAATAAATAAGTAAATTTTTGCTGGAATACAGACACTTCCAAAGGAGTAAACTATTATCCAAGAACCAGTCTTTGAATCTATGTAGCTCACTCTGCCTGCATGCATGTGTGTTTTAATGACTAACCGAAGTTCTGTTTTAACAAACTTTAGTCTTAGAAGTTCATTACAGTATAAGTTCACTAGATTTAAAATATTAACTAATGAGATTTTCTTAAATGCACATAAATCAAGGTAGTGGTTCATAATAACTGGTACCACCTATTTAGGTAATAATAGGCACTGTCAAATTGTACGAAGTAAAATCCGTAAGAATTTATTCATGTTAACTGATAGCAAGCATTCCTATGAATAGCTCACTTTTCCCAACGTCTTTCAAAAATAGTGCCCTCACTTTGATAAGAGTTTTTACCATAACATTTATAAAAGAGTTTATACCACAACATTCTTCTACAAGCATTACTCTTCTCTTTAAATCCTATTATTTACCTTTAAGATTCCAGTCATATAATTCCAAAATGTCTCTGAATAGGAACAGTGAAAAGAGTTCAAGCCCTTTCACACAAAAATTCTGAAAAATAAACCAAAACCAAATTACTGTAGGTCTCCAAATATATTAACTGAAGGTTCAACTTGTTCTAGTCAAGTATCTTAAAAAGCGTCTGTTAAAACTATACTAAAGCCATATAATTTCCTAAAAAGTTTGGCCACTGCCTTACAATGGCTCACTGGTTTCAGACAGAAATAAAGTAGATAATAATGCCATCAGGATTCCTACAGAAATGTCAACTCAGCCCTTCTCAGCATACAAATAAAATGATGTGAAATTTAAAATGTAAAGTATCACTTAGGTCATATTTTTCTAACCCAGTGATAAAACTTTATCAGAATCTCTTGGGGACTTTTTGTTAATTCTAATTACATACCTGCAGGCTCTGATAGGCTTGTCCCCCACCACCACCCGACACACCCGGAATCACTGTTACGAAGTTATCAAAAAATACAAGTCCTTTGTATCAAAAAAGTTCAAATTTTTAATGAAAGCAAATAAACAGCTAAGAATAACTATAAAACTTTGTACCAAAATTTCTCCTGTAAACAAGCTAAACAGATGATATATTTGCAAGTGAGGCTTGTCTCATAATTCTTCCTCCTACTTGTTTTGCTCGGGCTTCATAAATCACCCTGCGTGAGATCACGCCAGAGTCATAAGCTTTTACAATATCAAATGAAGGCTTATGACCTTAAAAACCAAAAGGAAGCAAAAAAGCCCTTTTGAGAGAGAGAATGAGGGGGCAGCGCTTTCTCTTTAATTATTTTTGAAAGGCAGGTAGAGAACAGGACTTGCTCAGAATGAAATAGGTGCCAACTAAGCATGCACGTCATGCCCATCAACTCCCCCTCAGTACTCACTGCCCATGACAAAGCTGCCCTGTTAAACAAGGTTTGCAAAAAGAGCCAGGGCCTCTGGAAATCAACCCCTACTCAACACAATGTTAAGTGCACAAGTTTGTGTGCTGTCTAATTGTTATTTCTTAGTGTGATTTGTTGATACCACTAAATTCACGATCAGGCAATGAATCATTCTGAGATTTGCATTAATCTTGCTTTGGAATTTTAAATCTCTTGCATATATTTAGATAAATCTGCTGCTGAGCATCCGCAATGAAAAACAATTAGGAAAAATATGTAAATACATGGGAAGAAAAATGAACCAAGCATTGATCTTGTCATTGGAGATAATGAATAAGATTATTCCAACAGCTATCAGATTCAGTTTCACTATTCCAATTTCCTCTCTGATAATGGCCAGTAACCAAAATCTGTCCCCTACGCAAAACAAACGGGAAACAGATGTGAAGTTACTATCAGCAGATGCAACACGAGCAGTAATGGGTTCAAAAATAGGTCAATGAGTTTTAAAAAATGACCTTAATTTTAACCTTTTACTAGAGCTACATCTCACTGACCCTTTTGACAGTGAACATGTCAAATACTTCAGGGGTATTCCTATGGCAAAAAGCCAGAGCTGGGCCAAGTTCAACGCTTTATAATGTAGTGTGGAATAAACAATTGAGCAAACTACAACAAACTGTTAAATGATCTTTTCCCTTACCTCAGGCATCATCTCTTCAATGAAATGAATTGTGTAGTCTATGTTGAATCTGATTACTTTACACAGTGGAATCTGCAATAAGAAGAGAGGTTCAGCTCCCCAGCACCTCCCAGCAGGCTCATACTGCACACATTTGCTACTTGCCCCAGAAAGCCATGAAGCAAATGCAAAGGTTTCACCTTCAGCTAAGCTGCTAACAACCCTGCACGTGAAGCTTGACTACAACTGCTGGATTATAATGGCAAGAACCCAGTTGGCCAGGCGTCTATAGGAAACCTGCATAATGCTGGTGCTTAACTAATGGCATGAGCAGCAGCAAGAAAAATATGACAAGAACTCATTAAAACCAAATATGCCGCCTCTAAAGAATTAATAAAATCACAGTCACAAACACTTCTTTTTCTCAGGCTTTTAAAATCTTTCAGAATCTTTGGCTCTTCAGGCAGATAGGGATGGCAAGCTGACAACTTAGTTATGGATTCACAGGTGACTGAAAAGCACATAATTTATGCTGTCTATCAGGCTCTGAAGAAAAAGTAATTGTGGTAATAAATATAATAATAATTACAACAAAAATAATTATTATTATAATAAAAATAATAATAGTTAACACTTATTGAGCCAGGCACTATTCTAAATACTGCACAATATTCACTCAGGTAAGCATCCCAACATCCCTATGAGATAGGCTCAGCTACTATGCCCACTTTACAGTCGAGAAAACCGAGGTGGAGTCATCAGGTAACCTGCCTAAGGTAAGAGGTAGCTGAATTAGGAAGTCTTGCTCTAGACCCCAGCTCTCAGCCACCAGAGTACACACCTCTCATTACCTGTTCTAATACTCAGGGTATGGGAAACTGAAGAAAAGTTCAGTATGAGATAAATCTGCACCTGTCCTATTCTACCAACGTATTGTCAGATATTAGTCTAGTGCTTAGACATAACGGATTTTCTGTAAATATATTTTTGAATAAATGAAAGAACGAGAAAGGAAGAGAGAAAGGTCACTGCAGTGGCATGGCTAGCTAGCTAGAGAAAAGCTTAGCCTTAGAAGCCCTAGAGATGTGTTAAGAGGGCTTTTCTAGCTGCTCAAATCTGTCTATAAGATGATTTTATATAGATGTAATCGTTTTTACAAACCATAGCAATCAGAAAGAAACAAATCTTAAATTATACCAGAAAAAAAATGGTAAGGAAAACAGAAAAAGAGTCCTATAACGCCACCTACTGGAACTCTTTTTCTCATAAATGAAGTTTAGTTCTTAGGTGTGTTTTCAGTTTTTATAAAGGATAGTGGTTAATCTGAGTGAAATCCATAATTAACTTTAATAAGACATCTATTTTCAACCTTCTTGTGGTAATGAGTTCTTAACTAACCAAAGCAATATGCTAAGCCCACTATCACTTTCAAGTTTGCTTTATTCCTGCAATCATTTAAAAATATTTGAGAGTTGCCCCTAGTGTGCGATAAGCCGGCCATTGTGTTTCTCTTGTGCTGCGTCAGCTGAGTTAAAGCCCTTAGTGCGATGGGACGCTCCACCGCGGAGCCTGCTGGGAAAGGCTCTTGCTCATGCCACTCTCACCCTGTGGTACCCTGCAGTCTCCAGGAAACCCTGTACTTTCCACCCAGAAGAAGGCCCTCCCTGGATGTGCCCCGGGATCGTGATTTTCCAGTCTCCAAAAGTGATGTGATATCCTAAGTTGCTGTAGAGAGTCACCAGAAGAAGGCAGCCCTCACCAGATGTGTTTCCTGGACTTTGGACTGAAACTGCTGGCAACCATTCAGCAGCAGACCCTCTCAAGATTGTCTATTTGCTCTTGCTCCTGTTGAATTACCACCCTTGGAAGCAGGAGATGGGCTCAGCATCAGCCAACCGGACATGATACAGGAAGAGCAGTGAGGGACGGAACTGCTGTGTTGTCACTAGATTAAAAAACAAAGACTCCAGGGGAACGTCCAGCAAGGGAGGCGGAGGCTCGGCAGAAACCACACACCCTGTAGGGCTGCCACTGCGTAATCCAGCAGCCCAGCCCAGTGCGCACAGAGTGGGGAGACGTCCGGCAAGGGAGGCGGAGACTCAGCAGAAACCACACACCCTGTGGGGCCGCCACTGTGTGATCCAGCAGGTAGGCTTCACCACAGGCACCCGGCTCCATTCCCAGCCCCGTCTAGTGCGCTCGGAGAAGGGAGACGTCCAGCAGGGGAGGCGGGAACTCCACAGGAACCACACTGCTGCCCTGCGATCCAGCAGCCCGGACCAATCCGTACGGAGCACAGAGACGTCCAGCAAGGGAGATAGAAGCTCCGTAGAGTCCACACACCCTCTGGGGGGCCGCCGCTGGGTGATCCAGCAGCAGGTAGGCTTCACTGCTGCCACCCGGCTCCATCCCAAGCCTGGCCTAGCGCGCACAGAGCAGGGAGACATCCTGTAGGGGAAGGGGAAGCTCTGCAGAGACCATACACTCTGCAGTGCCTCGGTGGATCCCAGAAGCCCGAGCTAGAGCGCACAGAATGGGGAGAAGTCCTGCACGGGAGGTGGAAGCTCAGCAGAGACCACACACCCTGCGGTACCGCCCCGTGATCCAGCAGCCCGGCAGAGTCCAAGTTGACCAGAGAGGTGACTCCCCAGAGAGGCCCAAGACCAGAGGCAACCACACATGCAAGGCACTACTGGCCAACTGAGCAGTCACGGAGGTAGCCATACCAAATTGGCAACCACAGCAACATCTTAGATAGTCAATAGTGTCAAACCTGAGGACTATGAAACCCCCAGCCACAATGAATAAACATCAAAAAAAAGATACCAGAAATACAAAAAATCAAGAAAGTATACCACCAAAAGTTAGTAAATCTCAAGCTCTAGATCCTATAGAACAAGAAGCCCTTGAAATGACTGACAAGGAATTTCGAGTGATAATTCTAACGAAACTGAATGAGATACAAAAAAACTCAGCTAGACATCATGATGAAACAAGGAAAAGTATACAGGACCTGAAAGAGGAAATGTACAAGGAAATCAATGTACTGAAAGAAAAAAAATGTAGCAGAATTTGCCGAACTGAAGAAGTTATTCAGTGAAATAAAAAACACAATGGAGAGTTTAACCAGCAGG
>NW_007732543.1:100698-101506 GCF_000696425.1 Galeopterus variegatus | reverse complement strand
ATCCAAGTGATGGATATTCCACAGTGGGAGATTGCATTGAAAACATATTCAACAAAACAGTGGCGGAAAACTTCCCAGGTATAGGAAAAATTTTACAGATCTTCAGATCCAGGAAGCTCAACGATCTCCAAACGTATTCAACCCAAAAAGGTCTTCTCCAAGACATGTTATAGTCAAATTGACAAAACTCAAAGACAAAGAGAGAACCTTAAAAGCTGCAAGAGAGAAGCATCAAATCACCTATAAGGGAGCCCCAATAAGGCTAACATCAGACTTTTCATCACAAACCCTAAAAGCCAGAAAGGAAGGGGATGATATATTCAAAATAATAAAAGACAGAGATTGCCAGCCAAGAATACTCTACCTTGCAAGGCTATCCTTCCGAAATGAAGAGCAAAGAGTATATTTCTCAGACAAACAAAAGCCGTGGGAGTTCACCACCACATGACCACCCTTACAAGAAATTCTCAAGGCAGTACTGGGTTTGGTTCCTGAAAAATAACTATCACTGCCATAAAAACCCAAGAAAAATCAAAACCCACTAGTATAATAAAAATGGCATTCATGAAGAGAAAACAAACAAACAAAAATGCTATCTACAATGTAAGGAACCAACAAACACAGAAAACAAACAGTAAAATCAGAAAGCAAGGAACAAAAGCACCTAAGGCAACCAAACAACCAATAAAATGCTAGGAATAAATCAACACTTTTCAATAACAACTCTTAATGTAAAAGGCTTAAATTCCCCAATCAAAAGCCACAGACTGGGTGACTGTATTAAAAAGGAGGACCCAGCTATATGCTG
>NW_007732543.1:98601-99301 GCF_000696425.1 Galeopterus variegatus | reverse complement strand
AAAAGACAACCAAGAGAGTGGGAGAAAATATTTGCAAAATATACATCTGACAAAGGATTAATATCCAGAATATACAAGGAACTCAAACAACTTTACAAGAAAAAAACAAGCAACCCAATTAAAAAATGGGCAAAAGAGCTAAGTAGGCATTTCTCTAAGGAAGATATACATATGGCCAACAGACATATGAAAAAAACGCTCAACATCACTCAGCATCCGGGAAATGCAGATCAAAACTACACTGAGATACCATCTCACCCCCGTTAGGACGGCTAAAATCCAAAAGACTCTAAACGATAAATGCTGGTGAGGTTGCGGAGAAAAAGGAACTCTAATACATTGTTGGTGGGACTGCAAAATGGTGCAGCCTCTGTGGAAAATGGTATGGAGGTTCCTCAAACAATTGCAGATAGATCTACCATATGACCCAGCTATCCCACTGCTGGGAATATACCCAGAGGAATGGAAATCATCAAGTCGAAGGTATACCTATTCCCCAATGTTCATCGCAGCACTCTTTCTAATAGCCAAGAGTTGGAACCAGCCCAAATGTCCATCATCGGATGAGTGGATAGGGAAAATGTGGTATATCTACACAATGGAATACTACTCTGCTATAATAAGCAATGAAATACTGCCATTTGCAACAACATGGATGGACTTAGAGAGAATTATATTAAGTGAAACAAGTCAGACACAG
>NW_007732543.1:67348-98188 GCF_000696425.1 Galeopterus variegatus | reverse complement strand
ACACACACACACACACAAAAAAAAAAAAAACCTGGGGGGGGGGGAGAAGACATAACAACTACAATTCCTTGAAATTGATACGACAACCAAACAGAAAGGACATTGTTGGGTGGGAGGGAGGAGAGAGAGGAGGGATGGAGGTTTCGGTAATGGGCCACAATAATCAACCACATTGTATATTGACAAAATAAAATTTAAATAAATAAAGTAAAAATAAAAATATTTGAGAGTTACAAGTTATGCACAACTCAACATATTTTTTAAATGTCTATTCTTTGCTAACAACTATGTTAGGTTCCTAGTTACTCTAAAATAAGCCACAGGCCCTACCTTAAAAGGTAAAGACCTACAAAAAGAAGACATGTAAACAAGTACAAACAGAACACAATACAATATAATTTACAAGTGCAACTAAAAAACAAACAAGCAAACAAAAAAAAAGCATAAAGTACAAAAGAACCAAAGAGAAGGTAACATCTGAATTAAGTCTTCAAAGATTGGGAGAGATTTTCCAAGTCATCTGGAAAAACAAAGTTGAAACAGACAGGTGTTTAGCTTCTAGCAAGACAGAAAAAAAGGAGGTGGGGGAAGAAGTCATTTAGAGAGTGAAGTGCATGGAGAGAGAGAAGCCAAGTGATTCCAGAGCAGAAAGTATGAACTCTCTTATGCAGCCCTTACAGACCATGTCAAGGTCAGGGTTTACAGCTATAGGGCAACGAGAAATCATTCAAGTGTTTTAAGTAAGATATTATCATAGTTTACATTTTAGATGGGTCACTATGGAAACAGTGTGGGGATGGCTTGTAGGGGAACTAAGATGACCAGACGATCAGCCTAGAGTATAATGGAATAGTTCAGGAGCCAAATAAAGGAAAGATTGAAAAGGAGGAAAAAATTTTAAATATCTTTAGGAAATGTTACTTTCACACAGTGACTATCTGATGGGGGAATGAGAGCAAAGAAAGAATAGACGGCAGTTTCTGGGTTTCTGGCTTAAGTGACCAGGTAGGTTGTGACAGCATTAATACAAAAAAGTAGAAATTCATGAGGTGTCCCCTGAGTACCTCAACTTCAATATGCGGGGAAGATTACAAGTTCAGTTTCCCACAGATTGAGGGTAAACTACTTAAGGGAACATCAAAGGAGGGCATTCCAACAGGCAATCTGAAACATGAGTGCAGAGCTCTTAGTCCATTTTCTGCTGCTATAACAGAATACCACAGACCAGGTAATTTATAAAGAAAAGAGATTTATTTCTCACAATCCTGGAGGCTGGGAAGAGCATGGCACTGGCATCTGTTGAGGACCTTCTTGCTGTGTTATCCCATGGCAGAAGGGCAAGCAAGCACATAAGACAGAGAGCAAGATGGGAGCCAAACTTACCCTTTTATCAAGAACCTACTCCTGCAATAACTAACCCACTCCCACAATAACTAACCCACTCCCGCACTAATGGCATTAATCCATTAATTACCTCTTAAAGGTCCCACTACTTAATACCATTACAATGGGGATTAAGTTTCAACATGAGTTTTGGAAGGGACAACCAAACCATAATAAGCCCAGAGCTATATGTTGCAGCTGTAAATATCAAGCTGGTGGGGTGAGAATATGCATGGGAGGAAAAACCATGGGTAGGACTGAATTATAAGAGAGAGAGAGTATACAGGAGAGGAAAGAACCAGAGCTCTTGGGAATACTCAAGAGGCAGGCAGAGAAAGAGCAAAAGTGTAAACTTTACTCCTTGCTATCATGTGCAAAAGCACTCTGCTAAGATGACTCACACAAGTACAATCCTTTCCCCATCTCATTTTAACTAAAATCCTTTATTGGAATTCCTTCTTTGACCTCTTCTCTTTATATACATTTTATTTTCTTCTGGGCTTCCATCCATACCATCAGAGCCCTTCTCAGACACACAAATTTGGAAAGGCAGGATCTCCTTATCTATTCAAACTCTGATCTCTCTCTAAACTCCAAGAGAACTTGTCATTTTAATACACACTGGCCAATAGAGAAACTGTTAATGCAAAGCTCACCAAAACAGCTCCCAATCAATGCCATCAATTAATATAAATACACACTGTCACTTCTTAAACATGTTTGAATACTTAAAAGTAAAGAATAACATATGCTGACTGACACTAACTCCTATCTCATCCTAGCAAAAGAGAAAAAAATAAATCCTCCCTAAGCCTCTGCATTCGAACTCTACTGCTTCCAGGCACGTATAACCAAATCCAGTAGTCAGTGAGGCCATGGAGATGGAAAGCCAGCTAAGGTGGGAAATGACCAAGGGGTTTTCTTGTGTTTTTGAGAATGAGATAAGACACTGTAAAACCAATACATATATCTTTACAACTTTAGTTACATTGTCAAAGGCCTTAATAACATCAGGTATTATAAGTACTGTAATAGCAAATGTATTACATAAAAGGATAATGCTCCCAGAATGCTCTATAGTCAGCTAACAATGCTTTCAATCCACTTCAATTCAAGAAGACCTTAAGAGAACTTGTCAAAACTAGATTTGGTGGAAATTCTATCATTACCATCATTTGCATGCCTGTCTCGCTGATGTTCGCTCTCCAGCAAGAAAATGAATTAGATTAGTAATACAATTTAAAAATTATTTTTCTTCAGAAACTACTTCAAATTCAGTAGGCCTTTGATGGATCTAATTCCTATAAAGTGTACAACACTCAGCTTAAAACTCCATTTATTTTGTCAACATCTTTAATTTAAATGATGGAGCTTCTCATTACAGAGTAAAGTTCTCAAGTTTTGAGAACTTGAATATTTACATAAAACATATATTGAAGCCAGGAACTTTTCAGTCCCATCTTTTATTTTCTAACAACAGTAACAACTGTGATTAATTTAGTGTTAGGGGCTTCTCAGTGCCAAACCTTGTGCTGGGAGAGTTTAAAACATTTTTCTTCCACTCACTTGCTGTGAACCTAAAACTGTTCTAAAAGACAAAGTCTCTCTTTAAAAAAATTCTGTCTGTTTCTCACTAAAATACCAAGCATAGCTATTATTAATGAAGCTCAAAGAACTACTTGTCCAAGGTCAAAAAAAAAAAAATTAGAAGATTCAAACCCAACCCTGTCTGTCATCTTTCCAAAACAAGAGATACCAATATTTACTATGTGCCAAATACCATGATAAACACTTTTCATATGTCATCTCTCATTTATTTTTCACAAAAGCCAATGAGACTGCTACAACTAATACTCCTATTTTACGGATAAGAAAACCAAGGCTTATAAATATTGAGACGTCAAATCACACAGCTTACTAAGCAGAATTCACTAGTATTTAAACCCTAGTCTCTCTGAAGCCACACTGCTTTCCTACTTTGATTAAAGTGATCCTAAAAGTCAGAATGAGATCTACGTTACTTCTAGAGAATGAAGAGATAAAATGATAGATAAGTTTAGGTATTTTCATGCCTGTATTTACAAGCCCTCAAGGGGGAAAAAAGAGAAAGGCATTTGATGGGGTGGGGTGGGATTGGACTAGATGGCTTCTATAGGCCTTTCCAAAAGTGTTTGAGTATCTGAAACACTAAAAAAAAAAAAAGAAAAGAAAAAACCATCAAAATTCAAAAACCTCCTTGTGTCTTTTCATAAAGAATATTTAAGAATGGTCCAATATAACTTACTCCCTTTTCTATATTAGTGAACAGATGGTCCACCCTAGAGATAGATGTAATATGTATTATCAAATAATTTTATTTTTATGTTTATAATGTAATCATCTTAAAGAAAATTCTCTAGGATAATGTATAGTAGAATAAGAAAATCTCATTTGGAAAATAATTTGTTTTAAATTAATTTCACTACTATGGAATCACATGTACTTACAAAGAAAAAAGAATGACTGAAAAGGCCAACGTAAGGCAAAGATTTGAGTCTGAATTTACTCTCCAAAGGAACAGAATTTCACGTTTTAAGTAAACAGTACTAAAATAATTCTTCAAATTGAAAGTGTAATTTCATGTAACCAAACTAGAAAGGATTAAAGAACACTCTGTTTTGATTTGGATACACTACAGCTATAATCCAGTAAGTTCTACAACAGTGTTTGGACTGGGTAAGGTATGTTGCTATGCTTCCCTTCCTGCACTGCTGCCAGCAAATTCACTCTTTGTCCAACTGGAATACTGAATAAATAAGACAATTCCCAGGACTGCTGTTTTGAGATGGAAAGATTTTGATTCATAGATACAGAATTTCCATTTGAACCAATTACCAACAAAGTAGTCTTAATACCTGTATAAAAGTATCATGAATCCATATGTCAGACAATCTCTTAAAAAGACATATTCTTGGGATTCAAAAGCAGAAAACAGCATGACATTAATTCAAGCTCCAGATGTCCTGAACAAGCTCTCTCTCTCTTTCTATTGCTCAGATACCGAATAATAGCTTCTTCTCAAAATTTTCCAACTTTCTTCTGAAGGACAATGAACCCAAAATAGCTTTAACACGTTACTCCACAGTTTATCCTCCTTTTTCAATCTTTCACACTCTCAAAATGTTATTCTGACACATGTTTACTCACACCATTTAATGTGGACCAAACCTGTGACTCATTAGCACTGATGTTACACAGCCACATGACACACCCTGCCACAGACTTCCTCCAACTCAAGGAGAGGAACACAGAGTAAATGTTACTTAGGAGTCAGATAAAGGGAAATTTATTCTGACTTTTCGAAAGAAAGGATGAAGGGAAGGCTGGGAAGTGAGGAGGTACAGGAAAGAGAAAGCCAGCCAGCTGGCATGTACTTACATTGGTCAAGGGGGCATGTGCAAACATAGAAAATCCTTCAAAGATATACTCGTGATCATCGTATTCTATAACAGTTGGCCTGTCAGTCTAAAAGCAAACAGAAACACAAAACATGAATTAAGTGAATGACAAGATTTGCATTTGTAGAAATCCATCAGGACTCAAAGTAACTAATAGGAGAAACATAGGAGCTTCATGCAATCTGTTAACATTTTTCCAAACACCAGGGAGAACTTTAAACAAAAGTTCAATTTCAGGTGAAATTCTCTTACTTGGTGGAATTCTCTGGCTTCAGATATTAAGTATAATATTTATGTACTGAGACAGTCAATGACGTTTACTACGGATGCACTAAGAACAAAAAGCCTCATATAGTTTCATTTTCTAGGAACTTGTTTTATTTAATCCCACAACACTACCAGTTCTGTTTCTTATAGAACTATATTTCTGAACTAATAGAAGTCCTGATAGCAACCAAATAACACTGTCCGCTCAAATGCAAAGTGAAAAAGGACTCAGCATCAATATGGTCAAGACTAGCAATAGCTTGGAATGCTCTGAAAGGCCTCAGGGTGCCAGAAGCTCAACCCCTCATAGCGCCATTCCCAGCCTCTCATCCAAGGGGACGCCAACCCAACAAATACTGTAACAAATCAATTCCTATGCAATGTCAAAGATCTTAATTACCTGAATATTGAAACTGAAATTAGACAATACAAATGTCAAGAGTCTCTCTCTTCCTTATGCCATTCTTATAGTCCACCACTTTTAATCTTAAATGCTAAATATGAAGGTAGTTATCAAGATTGGTAACCTAAAAGACACATTTCTTATGTAGGCATTAAATATCATTCTTTTAAACATTATATACATAAGAAGAACTTGGAGATAGAAACTAATGAATATCTAAATATACATTATTTGTTTTGCCAATGTACTGTTATCTTCTATTTGAGTAAATCAGCATAGCTGGCCTAAATTAAATATACTGAAAAAAATTTGATGAAATAATAGTCAATATGGTACAGCCCCTTTGGAAAACAGTTTGGCAATTCCTCAAAATATTAAACATAGAGTTACCATATGATTCAGCAATTCCAATCCTAGGTATATACCCATGGGAAATGAAAACATGCATCTACACAAACACTTGTACACAAATATTTACAGAACACTATACATAACAGTCAAAAAGTAGAGACAACCCAAATGCCCACCAACTGATGAACAGATAAATAAAATATGATATATTCATACAATGGAATATTGTTTGGCCATAAAAAGAAATAAGGTACTGATGCATGCTACAGCATGAACAAATCTTGAAAAAATTATGCTAAGTGAAAGAAGCCAGACACAAAAGACCACATATTGTATAATTCCATTCCTTGAAACATCTAAAACAGGCAACTCCATAGAGAGAGAAAGTATCTTAGAAGTTGTCTAAGGCTGAGAGGTGGGAAAGAATTGACTGCGAGTGGGTACAGGATTTCTTTTGGGATGAGGAAAATGTTCTAAAGTTAGAACATTTCACAGCACACAGATCATATTAGTGATGGTTTTACAAATTTGTAAATAGACTAAAAATCATGAATTACACACTTTAAATAGGTGAATTTTATGGTATATGAATTATATCTCAATAAAGTTGTTAAAATACATAATTATGACTAATCCAGCTTTGAAACTGAAATCTCTTGATGATACAAGTAATTAGAATAAATTTTGTGTTGTGAAAGGCAATATAGCATAGTAGAATAGCATATAGGCATATATACACACAAGATGATTTACTCGGTTCAAATAACCACCCTGCCACTTACTACCTAAGTAATCTTGAGCAAGTTACTTAATTTCATCTGTAAAACATGGACTAGTGCCCCATCTACATAGTGGGAATTAATATCCACTTCATAGGCTTGTTGTGAAAATTAAATAAGTTAACACATGTCAAACACTTAGAAGGGTACCTAGAACACAGCACATGCTCAACAAATATTAGGTATCATTACCATTGTCATAAAGGTTTTCTTGTTTGGTCACTAGACAATGAATAAGCTGCTGTTTTTTAAGAAATGTGGAAGTGTTCTACACATTATTCTCACTCTACGGCTCCAACGGATAGCTCCATAATTCATTTGCTATTATGAATTTATATTATGTACCAACAATATAAATGAAAAAAAGATACAGTAATATAGTGAGAGGAAGTTGAAATAAATGTCACTGTGTTAAAGGCCAATTTTACCAACACAAAAATAAAATAGTTTTTAAAAAAAGAACATTTAAGAACTGAATGAATAATCTAGCCGATTCACATTTTAATCTATCTACATTTTAAATTATATGCAATCTGATTTTGTTAGAAACTTACTAAAAAGTTTGTAGGAGGGGAGACTGTAATCCGGTAGTGGAAAAGTCTGCCAGCATTGTTGGTCATTGGACGACAGGGCTTGATGGCCTGAGGGGAGAAAATGAAAATGAGCTTACAAGTAAAGGAGCAAGATATTTTTATTTAAAAATAGGCTGTATTTTCTAGATTCACTTCCAACAAAAGAGGTTTTTCTATGTGTTCCTTCAGACACTGATAGGAAAGAATAGTATTTACTTTATCATTAACCAGATAAATAAAAAAGGGCTGGCCAGTCACCAGTGCTAAACCATTTCCTCATGTGCTGGTGCAGATGGGATGCATCCAGTAAGGCCACAAATGTCTGCAGGTTTTTAGGCCTGCACCATACTGTGAGCCTGGTGAACAAGTGATTGTCATCCGTGGGGGTGAGTGGGGAATGACACCAGACCCCTAGTGAGCAAAGGGTCCTGCCACTGACGAAGACTGGGTGCTCTTCCACCCAGGTCGGTGGATGGGCAAGCAAGCCACATCAAGGAGGGTCTGAAGGAACTCATGAGGCTTGCTGGAGATGAGCCAATGTGGGAGCCCCGTTTGACATGGTTGCCAGTGGAGGTCACTCTGTACTGGCTGCAGACAGCTGGACTGGGTCCCGTTGCATGGGCGATCAGCCTGGGAGGCCAGGGAGAATGGTGCCCAGGGTCAGACCTCTGGTTACAAGATGCCAAATAGCAGGGGGAGGGAGGTGATAACACTGTAATGGATGGTTGTGCCTCGGTATTTTCCAGGGTGGTGATGGCCTGCAGAGTTTGGTTAACTTCAGAGGCTATGGCCATCAGGGCCAGGAGAGTGGTAGAGTTTCCCTTAAAAACAACTGCAGAACATCTGGGCACAAGCTAGCCTGTTTAAGACTCTCCCAGTAGCGCCCCTGTCCTGTGGCGGTGGTGGCTGCATAAACCCACTGCAGCACACAAGAATGCCTCAGCAGCTGCTTTCTTAACCGCATGCTAGGTGGTAATGGCAATGCCTGTGCAGAACATCTGGGCACAAGCTAGCCTGTTTAAGACTCTCCCAGTAGCGCCCCTGTCCTGTGGGGGTGGTGGCTGCATAAACCCACTGCAGCACACAAGAATGCCTCAGCAGCTGCTTTCTTAACCGCATGCTAGGTGGTAATGGCAATGCCTGTAGTGCTGCCAGCAGTAACCCAGCACACTCAGGATCATCATTCCACAGCATCAGCCAGGCAGAGTGATGCAACTTTGAGATGAGCCCATGTGACTTGGGTGTGCTGCTGAGGGGGCTGCTGCCAGCAACACCCAGCAGGCACCACAGGGTGTAACACACCCCTTGAGAAGCTGTGCTGTTTCACTGGGAACACACAAAGGGACGGGAACTGGCTGCATGGAGTCTGCCAGTGCCGTTAGTTCCAGGGTTCCTGGGGGACACTCTTCTACTTCCCCCATTGGCAGACAACAGATAAGCTTTCTGCAGATAAGCTTCACCTTAGCCTTCTTGGTCTGTGGTGTCATGGTGCCAGGACCCTTCAGGTCAAGGAGCTCCTCTTGCATAGCAGAGGCTGGAGATATACCAGCCAGTGGTCAGCTCTTCAAGCCAGGGGTGTCCACCCCCCCCTCCCCCAGCATACAGACCAACCTCCTCCTGAGAGCCTGCCGGTCCTTATTAGGAGGCCAGAGTGGGCTTAAGGATAATTTTGGCAGGTTTTGCCTGGTGGCAATTTCCACAACAGAGGCACAAAGTAGAAAGCAGCAACAGGCCAGAAAGCAAAATAAAAACCACCAGACCCACTGTGGAATGTTCCACAGTGCTTCACCCAACTTCTTATCAGAGATAGTCCCCATTCATTCTAATTCTCCCATAGAAACAGGTGGCCTCACTCACTTCCTTACAAGAATCCCATCCTCCTCGCCAATTGTCGAGTTGGGGCGGGGGTCAGGTGATCCTAGTTAACCAGTTTCCCCAGGGGCAAATTCTTTCCTGTGATTTGATTCATATCAAAGATGAGTCTTACACACTGATGCTCAAGCAGTTTATTCTGGCAGCACTCTTACAAGATGGACAGCAGGAGCAGGCCAGACACAGTCAGGAGGCCAGATGACCACCTGACCAGGAGGGTGTCCATCTAGAGACCATTCTCAGAGTTTGGCAGATCCTTCCCCCTCTCTTACACCTGTGTTCAGTGTGGATTAGTTATCAGGTGTTTCTGTCATAAAGGGAGTTTAAGCTATTCTTGTAAGGGAAGCTCTGTTTCAGGTTTATAAAAGCTGCCTCTGTGCTGGGGTGGCCTTGTCTCCTGGCAATCCCCAGACTAGGTTGTATCATACCAGGGACGCACAGCCCTGTGAGATGCCCGAGTGAGAGTATGGCTATCATTAGTCTTGTAACCACAGTACGTTTCTTACAGCATACTCCAGCAGGGGGTCACACAACATGAGTCAAGGATCATTTTATGCCTAAAATCCTATGAATGTCTTCCTTTTACTTGTAAAATAACACAGTAATTGACCATTGGCTAAACTTACAAACTGAAAAAAAGCAGGAAAATTAATCTCAGAAGTAATAGCAGTGGATTGTAATAGGAAATTAAAAAAAAACAGTAAAAAGAATAAATAGGCTGAGTAAAAATAGCAGAGGGGCCAGAAACTAAGGAAGCATGAGAGGTGCAGAACAGAAAAGGCATGGGGCATAAGTCAGGAAAAAAAAAATAGAGAGCAAAAAAAAGCATCGGTGGCACCACTGGGTATGTTGCAACAGACACAGGGATGTGCCACCCAGAGCCCCCCTCAGGGAAGGACTCGCTGCCCAGTTGTGAAGTGTGCAGACAGCATAGATGGCAGAGCCTCCAGTGTCGGCTCCTTCAGGATCTCTCTCGGCTGCGGGGCCCCTGCCCTGACGTCAGGGGTGGCCCACAGCAGGTGCTGAGCGAGGCAGAGGCACAAAGGCCCAGCCGTCTCAGCCCAGCTCAACAGGCAATACTCATTCCACGATCACCCCCAGGTTGATGGGGCTCTGTCAGGCCTCACTCATCATTCAGCTAATCCCTCTGTCCAATGTTACTTACACTCTTCCTTCCACAGGGTTTATTATCCCTAACAAACATTGAGTCCCAAATTTCATCTTAGTATCTACTTCGAGAGAACCCAATATGTGGCAGTTGGTACCAGGAGTGATCTAAGAAAGCAGAAAATAAGATGGCGTTTTGGAGCTGAATCAAGTACCACCCAACTAGTAACGAGGACCTGTCACTGGTGATGGGTGGAGCACAGACAGCCCCTGGCACCAGAAGGCAGGCCATACAAAACTTTCAAAGATGGTGAACCAGGAGGCTGAACCAGTGGAAGCAGTTGTAATGTCCCAGGTGTTCAAGACTATGAAGGAAATTGTAGCCACAAGGATAACGGCTATTATCCTTTAGGGATGAATGACTATTGCTAGGCACCATGACGCTCTACAAAGATCCTCAAATCTCAGTCTGCCTGGAAATCACCTAGAAAGCTTGCTAGCTCTCAGATTACTTGTTCCCCACCACAGTTTCCAATTCAGTCACAGAGGCAGGCTGAGAATCTGCATTTCTACAAGTGCCCAGGTGAAGCTGATACCAGTTGGAAGACCTCACTTGAAGAACCACTGCTCTACAGAATTGTAACGGCAGAGGAGGAGGGAAGGCGACTGGAAGTGCCAGATGTGAAAGCCAGAGGCCTTTTTGGACCCACAGTGAGAGGTCAGAGAAAGCCAGGACCAAGCCCAGGGCATACCTGTGAGAGTGACCAAACCTCAAAGACAATTAACAACCAACCAAGATAGGTCTGTTATGCCAAGGTCAGGGCCCAGAAACCTGGATGGGGACATTTAAGTTTTGACTCCCCAGATTCCTCTAAACCTTCCAACTCTGCAGAGATGGCACATTCCTCCCTGTTAAGAATGACCACTGACCTGTGCCAGAAGACAGTCGAAGACCCTGTAAGGTAACACTGCCCCTACCAGCCACATAGACCCAGTACCCAATCAGTCTCCCCTTGTGTCCAATACACCTATAATCAGGGTAATTTCACAGCATAACCCAACTGGGGTACTGCTAGGAGGGAACAGATTATATATGAAAGGAGCTGCAAGTGTGCCAGCAGCCAGGGGAGGCTGCAGAGAACCAGACACTGAAAGACCTTCAGCAAAGGAGCCAGAACATAAAATTGTTTAGGGAAAGGTTTATTGACTTGGAGCATTCAGGATTCAAACACACTAGGATATGCTGAGAATCCTCTACCAGGAGGGTACCTAAAAGCATGAAAAAGCAATGGTCCACACTGAGTGAAGCTGAAATACCAGAATTGCCTATGGGAGATGGTAGAGGAAGGAATTCAAAGACTATAGGAAGTGGGCATATTGGAATGTATATAATATCTATGACTGGTAAATATACCAGATAACCATGCTCCATGGGAAGGACCAAGGGACATACCAAAAGGAATGTGCTGGTGAGAGGGGCACCAGCATCACTAAGAAGATCAGTGGTTGCCTCCTCTGCAGGCTAGGGCTGACTGTGGGAGAAGTGGTCAGAGAGCCAGAGCTTAACAACAGCACCAGGGATGACAGAATCCTGAACCAAGAGATGCCAGGTGACAGGACTAAAGTGCTAGAAGCCAGGTCACATAGTTATCAATACAACCAGTAAAGTCAAAGTAGCAGCCAATAAGGTCTGACACACAGAGTCACAGAAATAGTTAACAGAACATGGTGTCCTTGAATACAAAATAAACTGGTAGCCAACAAGAGTACTACTTAGTTTGTACTAACAGAAGAAATCGAGAATGAATAGCCAAGAGGCCAAAGGCAGGTCACCCCAAGAAACTCACACCATCCCTTGCCAAGGTTTTTGGATTAAAATCCATTGATTGGAGAGGTGGCCAGATCCCATTAGGAAGGATCCCATAACACCACAACAAGCAAAATGATCGTAACAACCCTTCATGTGGGTTCCTAGTGGGGAATTCCCAGCATATCCTGGTGTCTTTGAATCCTGAGCACTTCTCCAAAGGGGCCTATGGCAATTTACCAGGGTAACTGTACACTGGGGAAAAGGGAAAACCCAGACAGTTCAAAGAGTATTAGACCAAGTATCTGAATCATCATTGATACATGGAGACTGATGCATCATCCTGGCACCCCAGTTAGAATGGAAAATATGAGGCCAAGGTACTAAATGGAGCCGGGGTCAAGGTCTGGCTTATACCAGGTTTACTGAATCCACAGATTTACCCCAGTGGTCACTTCTCTGGTCCTTGAATGTATCACTGGAATTGACATACGTGGCAGATGGCATACTCCAAGATGGGTCCTTATCTGTGGAATACGGGCTACCATAACGGGAAGACCAAGCAAAAGCTACTGAAATTGCCACCACTGCCACCCCCAACTCAGGTATCAAATACAATACTGCATTGGAGAGATGGCGGAGATCAGCACCACCCTTAAGGATCTGAAGGACACAGGGGTAATGGTAATTATCACATCTTGTTTAATTCACAAATTTGGCCCCTGAAGAATTTTGGAGGATGACTGTACACTACTACAAGTTTAACCAAGCATCAGCTCTGGTTGCAAGTGCCATGCCAGGTGTTGTAGCTTAGTTAGAGCACATTAACATGACCTCATGTACAAAGTATGTGGCAACTGATTTGATGAATGTGTTCTTTTCTATCCCGGTCAGAAATGAGGATCAGAATGGATCACAGACAACATTCGCAGCCCCAGGACTGAGTTAACTCCCCCACCATCATACTATCCAAAGAGATCCTGGCTGTTTGGTTATACTGCATGATGGTTTAGATGTGTTGTCCTCCCAAAGCTCATGTCAAAATCTGATCACCAATGTGGCAGTACTGGGAGCTGTTTAGGTCATGGGGGGTGGATCTCTCATGAACAGATTAACAACCTGGGCGGGAGGGGTGGGTGGTCAGTGAGTTCTCATGAAAGCTGGTTGTTTAAAGGACCCTGGCACCTCCCCTCTCTCTCTTTCTTCCCCTCGCCATGTGATCTTGTATGATGCTTTCCACCATGAGTAGAAGCAAACTAAGGCCCATGCCAGATACAGCTTTTCCAGAATCATGAGCCAAATAAACCTCTTTTCCTTATAAATTACCCAGTTTGAGGTATTCTAGTACAGCAACACAAAAACAGACTAATATACTGCAGAAAATCGCACTGCTCCATTGATGTCTTTGACATTATATTGATCAGGCTAGAGGCCTTGGTAAAACACACACACTACAAAGGATGAGAGACAAACTCTACAAAGATTCAGGGCCCTACCATAGCCACCCAATTTTTAGGAGCCCAGTGGTCTGGGGAGTGCCAAGACATCCCCTCCAAAGTAAAAGACAATGATTATATCTTCCACCTCCTATGATGAAGGAAGCACAACAGCTGGTGGGTCTCTTCAGGCTTGGGAAGCAGCATAATCCACACCTAAGAATACTGCTCTAGCCTATCTAAGGGTGGCACAAAAGCCTGCCAGCACTGAGTGCAGCCCAAGTGAGAAAGGCCTCAGCAGTTTCAGGCTAGAGTACAGGCAGCCCTGCTGCTAGGGCCATACAACTTGCCAGAGCCTGTGGTGCTGGTGGGAAAAGATGTTGAGAGGAGTTTGTGGCAGGCAACACTGGAAGAATCACAATGGTGGTCCCTGGGGTTCTGGATCAAGGCCATGCCATCTGCAGTGAAGAACTATGTGCCTTTGAAAAAACAACCCTGATGTGCTACTGTACCTTCATAGATATGGAAGATCTGGCCAAGAGACACCAGTTAGACATGTAGCCAGAATCATCCATCATACGCTGGATTCTCTCAGTCCCATCAGGCAATAAAGCTGCGTGGCTCCAGCAACAATGCAGCATAAGACAGAGGTGGTATATCCAGAGCTGAGCACACATAGGAACAGCTGCCTGGGCAGGTCACAGATCCCCTTGGCTCCACGACTGTTGCACCAGCACTCCTCCCTTAGCTGATGACTAAGGATGTAAGAGTGAAAGCAGAGAAAAAAGTCCAAGCTTGGTTTGCAAATAAATCAGCTGCTAAGTGGTTGCAAGTCAAAAATGGACTGCACTATAGCCTCATTCATGGATGGCTCTGAAAGACAGCAATGAGGGACAATCTCCCCCAGTGGGCAGTTTCAGATGGTGTATCTGGTCATCCACTTTGTGTGAAAAGAGAAGTGGCCTGAAGTTAGAATATAGAGGGGCTCATGGGCCGAAGCAAGTGGCCATGGCAGCTGTTCAGGGGCCTAAAAGAAAAAAAATTGGCAGATCATGGATGAGAAGGTCTTGGGGTGGAGACCCGAGTGAACAAAAAGGAGGTAGCACAATGGCCTCTGTATCCCCTATGGATGCCCATCAGAGACCAGCCACCGCAGAAGAGGTACTGAGTACCATGTAGACAAAATGACTGAGGCAGCTGGTGTCAGCCAGCTTCTGTCCTCAACAACCCAAGAGTGATAGGATGGGCACATGAATGAAGTGACCACAGTAACAAAGATGGAGGCTTCACATGAGCCCAACAGCACGGACCCCACTTGCCCAGGCTTAGCTAACTAAGCAACTGCCAATGCCAAACATCCAACTGGCTAGCTACAATGACCATGCTGAGACCCCAAATGGCACCATTCCTTGAGGACACAAACCTGCCACTTGGTAGCAAGTTGACTACATAGGCCTGCTATATCTTGAAAGGGTCAGAAGTCTGTTCTCACAGGAATAAACATGTCCTCTGAGTACAGGTTTGCCGTTCCTGCCTTCACAGGCTCAGCTAGCACCCCCACCCACCCAGCATCCCTTCAAGGCAGGGCATGTTGCCCAGCTGTGGCGAGTGTGGTCAGCACACAGCCTGCAGCTGTCAGCTCCTCTGGGGTCACCTCAGCTGCTGAGCCTCCTCTCCCAAAGATGTGCCCTTCCTGGGACAGCCTGCCCTAGGGACCCGGAGAGATGGGGATATGAAGGCCATTGCAGCCCAATACAAGGAAATTCCAACAAGCCAGGCTTGATCAAACCCTCAGCACCGGTGGGCTGCCCCTCTGCTCAACCCTGCCACTGCTCTCTTCTTGTCACGGGCGTGGATCCCTAATCAATATCTCAAAGCTCCCAACCTGAGGCACATGCACGAACAGTCACAAGATGCCACCTTGTCCCACAATTCCTTGCTACACTTTCCAACTTTCAATCAGTAAAAGGGAAGCAAGTATCTGAAATTACCAGGCACTGTCTCATAGCCTTTATTTCAATTATTGTTATGCCTCAAACAAGTTTTACATAAAAATTAAGTATTTACATACACTACGTTTATTCATGCACTGATTCATGGGGTGATAATCCAGGGATTAATTAAAACAGCTTATAGAAATAAAAGATAATGGGAAAAAAATGAAGGAAAATAATTGAAAGTGAGTAGTTATCTATGGCTCTATGATGTAGAGTGTGTTCTACCCATTCAGTCAAACTTATTCAGTGTCCCTGACAAACCAGGAGTCAGCATACTACTTACAGTTTGGTCGGGACAAGGGACTAATAAGACACTGAGTCTGACAAGCACTTCAGTGAAAGAAAAGCACAGCAGGCAGCGAATGGCTGCCTTAACTTACACCCCCTACCCGTACCCGAGGACAGAGGACATGTGCCTCACAGCACTTTAGTTAAGAGCATTTCACCAGGGCAATTCATAACCATTAATGATAAAAACATATGAACTTTCAGAAGGAATGAACAGAACTGTGGTTACTAGAGGTGGGAAAGGGGGAGAGAAGAGGGGGGTTAATGAGAAATTGGTTAAAGGACACAAGAAATGATTACGTTTTGTAGTGATGAGCATGCTAATTATCCTGATTTGATCATCACACATTGAACACAGGTACTGATATTCAACTTTGTACCCTCCAAATATGTATAATCAATTATGCTTTCATAAAAAAAGCTAAAAACATGGAAAATATATATTCATATATTTAATTATATATATATTAACATATATAATTAATATATATATTAATATTTTTTTTTCATTAAAAAAGCTAAAAACATGGAACATATTATAATAGGTGCAGTTTTAAAATACTGAAAATAATTAAACACATCACATACACCAATTTTAAGTCATGATCCTTCCAAAACTTTCTAAAGTTTCCTTGATAACATTCACCACTCCATCCCCAAAACCCCAGTACTTTTCCTCTGCAATTATCGGTAAAAAAGACTATCGGGGAGTATGAAAAGAGTATTTCAATGGTATGTTTCACTTCTGAGGAAAAGAACAGCAACAATATCTGTCTAATTCTGGCTTCTCCACGTAAAAATCCAAACCAGTTACCTCTTCTCCAGGATAAATGCTGTGCCTAATTCCTGTGCGTCTCGCTTTTGCACTGCATTTGCAGAGTGGTCCATCATTCATCTGTCAGAAACACAATGTAATTCGTTTTTATTGGGGGAAAATCCTCACCATGCACGACGATGCTTCAGAAACTGTGTGGGTTTTAATGTCAAGAGTGCTGAAGCTCTGAAGAGGCTGTCACGGCTAGAAGATTAAACGGATGTTCCAAAGCCAATAAAGCTGCAAACTGTCTATATAGTTTGATAAAGGGTAGCCTTGTGACAACACTGGATTCCCAAGCTATTTGTGCAGCCAAGCAGAAAATATCTATGTCAGCACACAGCTTGCCCCCATCTTCTCCTACCACTTTTCAGTACTTTTTTTCCTATTTCTTATTTCAGGAAAAATGACTCTTTCACAAAAGAAAAGCATATTTATATCCTGGAGAAACACAGAGAATGTTTCAAAGGTGACCTGCAGATTAAAGGTTTTGACAAGAGAAACTTAAAGGTATTTCTGAAGCAGAGAGAAGAAAATGCCTACTAGAACCAGAAAAACTTTCAATATTGCTCAGGTTAGACTCTTTTTTCAGCTGAATTCATCTTACTGTCACCAACGTGACTCAATAAGTGAGCAATTCTGGAATACCTCTTGGATAGAAAAATGAGTGCTGAGCATCAGAGGGGATAAACAGCACAGGGTCTGTGTACACAAGTAACATTAATTCTAGGTAGGAGAACAACATACATATAATATGCTTGCTAATTTAAAAGAAAAAGAAAATCACTCTAAATGGAGGCACCACTGGGGCTGCAGTAGTTGGTCAGGGAAGGCTTCAAAGAGACAAAAAGGGCAGGGTTGGACAGGACAGGAAAAGAAGATGGCAATTCCACATGAGGCACCAGCACACATGAGAGAAAAAGAGAAGGCAGAAAGCCCACGTTATGCTCCAGGGCCATGAGACCTGTCTAAATGCAAGGCATCATTTATGCTCCAGGGCCATGAGACCCACCTAAAAGGAAGGTGAGAAGATCAGAGTAGCAAAACTGACATCAAAATCAAAGGCCTGAAGGCCAGTTTCAAGAGCTTATCCAGTATAAACGGTAATACCGAATCAAAAAGGAGATCAGAGCTTAGATGGGGAGAATGTGGAAGTGGAGTTCCATTTCTCTTTCTTTGTATTAATTAAAAAATATATATCTACATATATTTCTTTAAAGTTCTAGGGATTTGTAACTCATTGTACCCAATTAAAATGTAAATAAAAATATCTCAATAAGACTTCAAAAAGGAAAATTAAAGTGAAAGGCTATAAGTTTCTTTTGCCTTTGGGGAAATCTACAGCTTGAGGTGGTACAGCAGAGGAATAGTATAACTATCTAAAAATAATATTATGTTTAGATGTTATCTAAAGTAACAGCTGGCAAACAAGAGACATAATAGGATTCCATCAAAAGTCACAACACACTCCTGACATTGCTCAAAACTTGTGATGAAAAATGTGGGAAAATCATTTAGTGCTCACTGATTTCCAGAAAGCAGACAGACACCCTACAGGTTTGCCATTTAGTGCTCACTGATTTCCAGAAAGCAGACACTCCTACAGGCAAGTCTCTGATAGGAATAGAAATCCACAGAAATCAAGGTAGAGGTTTCCCAATAAAGAACAACAGTCAATTAAAAAGACCACAAACTGAGGAAGGGTTTCTTCTAGGGGAGACAAAAATGTTTTAAAATTAGATTCTGATGACAGTTGCACAGCCCTGTGAATATACTAAAAACATTGGACTGTAAACTTTCAGTGTGTAAATTGTATCATATGTAAAGTATAACTCAATAACACTGTTTGAAAAGAAAACCATATTTGTGATCAATACACAAAAATAAGTTTTAAAATGCATTGGCAATTTTGCAAACATTTCTCCTTAATTCCAAGAGCAAAAGGCACCACAAAGTACATTTTTGCCAGACATTCTAACTATATTGTTTCTATCAAGAAAAAAAAATTAGACAGCTGTCATCTAATAAGAACTGGGAGAAGAGCGTTCTAATTAATACAGAATGGTATAAATGTATTTACCAAATATAAATTTAAATGATACTTTTATAGGTATATGTTTTATTATGCTTAATAACTCCACATGTATTAAAGATATGAGATTTGTTTCTGAAAAATATATAATACATACAAAAATAGTACTAAGGTACTTCAAAAAGTTCATGGAAAGATTTGTATTATCTTTCAACTATATTTTTCCATGAACTTCTTGAAGTACCCTAGTATTATTTTTGTATGTACTGTGTATTTGTCAAAAGCAAATCCTTTATAAAGATGCTATTTTTATTATGTATTACTTCATAATAAAACAGTAATTTAAAATAAAAGTGATTATGTCCTGCTGGTACATCATTAGCCCGAACATGCATTACAAGGAAGAGAACTTACAAGGCCTTATCACTATAGGACTTGCTTACTATTTTGCAGCAAGATACCTTCCATGTGAACTGCTTTTAAAAAGCCCTACAAGTTCTGCAGTCCTACCATTTGTCTCTTCCATCTCCTGTAAGTTGAATGAGGCAGCACCATCATCCTGCTCCCCAACACAGAACTTACAAACACCATCAAATACGATTCAGGGAATAGCTGCTCTGGTGCTTAAGCTTTGGAGCTAAACTCTAAAGGTGAAAAGAAATAAGCTCTGAACAGTGACACATAATGCTGACAGCAAAATTCACTTTCAATACCAGTCACCGTGCATTTTCTGAGCCCAGAGCCATAAACATGATGTGTGGGTTTGCAACCTTCCTAGCAAGAGCATAAAAACACAAGCACCTGGCCTGGGTCGTTGTACCAAAGTTCGTCGTGCAGTCGGTCAGGGTGGGCCTTTTTGCGTTTGATTTCTGCAATGACGTCAAAAACTTCCGAGTCTGAACTGCTAGAACAGGTGCTGTCTTCATCAGACTCACACTCAGATTCACTGGAACTCTCTATTAGAGGTTGGGAAAAATAGACAGAAGTTTAAGAAATTAACAAGATGGTTTTGGTGGAGACTTCAAACGACCTAAACCTCTAAATGTAAGAACAGTTTATTCTTCCAGCAAATATTTGAGGGCCTACTCTGCACCAAACACTCTGCTGAGCAATACCAAGAAAAATAACACAGCCCATAATGCTAAGTCATAATCGACTTGGGAAAGCAAAGAAAACAAAGATTGTTACAGAGAAAATAAGACTTATTGAACAACACCAGACTCAATGGAAAAAAAGTAGTAGTATGTGGCTTCACACTTAAAAAGCTGTAGCGATTCAGAAAAGGGTGAGTGCACCGTGATCTGGAAAGGACAGTGACAATTTCATGGAAGGGGCATGCGTGACCAGGCACTGAGGCAGAACAGTAGGAAGCCGATGAGGAGGAGGCGAGAGGAAAGGAGCGAAAGGGAGCACATAGGCAAGGGCATGGAGGTAAGAACCTGGGCAGATTCCAGCTGGACACAGGCCCCACAGAAAAACAGTGGGATGGCTGCAAATGCAAGATGGAAGACTTTAAATTTTTTTCTCTCAACAACAGCAATAGAAAATTTTAGTCCTTGAAAGTGCCTTGGTAAAAACAGACGTAGAATTATGCTACCTGAAATAAGGCAGTCACAAAAAGACAAATTCCACGTGACTCCATTTATACGAGATACCTGGAATCGTCAAATTCATAGACAGAAAGTCAAATGGTGGTTGCCAGGGGCTGGGGAGAGGAGCTGAGGAATTATTGCTTAATGGGTATGGGGTTTCAGTTTTGCAAGATGAAAACAGTTCTGGTTGCAAACAATGTGAATGCACTTAACCCTACCGAACTGTACACTTAAAATGGTTAAGATGGTAAATTTTATGTTATGTGTATTTTACCACAATTTTTAAAAAAAGACCTAGAAGTTAGAAAATCCTAGAAGAGATTAATGTAGTAGCAGCAAAATAGTAAAATCCAACACAGAATTGTATTTATGTGTACTGCATGAGGTAGATGCTATTGTCATCACTATCTTACAGATGGGAAAACTGAGACACAGAGGTTAAATCACTTGCCCTGGGTCACATATCAAGTAAGTGCTGGAGAGGAACTGGAAGCCAGGCCTTTGGACTCCTGAGACAGTGCTCTTACCCACTACAGATACTGCCTGTCAGCACATGAGATGTAATGAAGGTGGGGAGATGAGCATCAGAGGGAACCCGTACACAAGAGCACATCGAATGTCTCATCTGTGCATGACATTCTGTTAGGGTCTAAGGACACAAAATATTAAAGCAGTTTATGTCCTCAAAGATTTCACTTAGAATCTCATCTCCTTGGAACCTGAGAACACAAACACTAAAATATAGAGAGTGCCATGTGAAAAAGTTATGGAAACTGTCTGTGTGAGTAGATAAAGTCTCAGACAGAGCCAGGCTACAACTGCTGTTTCCTCATCAAACCTCCTGGTTTGAGGGCCAACGAGGGCTGCCTGCCATTGTCAGAGGTAGGGGCACAGGCTCCTGCTTTCAGAGGAGTGCTCGACCACCTCTCTTCTGATTCTAAGACTGGACAGTCCTACAAGGAACACACTGGTTAGCATGCTTTGCAAACGAGATTTCTTCCGTCTCCTGCTGAATGTGACAAAGGAAAATAAGATCAAAAAGAAGAAAGTTCCACTGCTATGTATTTTGCTGATTGTAATTAAGCAAAATAAAATGTAAATGAGGAAATTTCAATTTAGAACTCTCAAGGATACTTCACCAAAAGTCCAGGATTAAGTGATAATAACAGAGCACAGGGTCTTGGTCTAGCGACTCTTTGACTCACCTAAATCTTCATCTAGCTTGGTCTTTGGAGGTTCCCACGGTGGTCTGGCAGCTTTGGCCTTTTCTTGCCTGCTCCCCAACTCTTCCTCAAATCTGTCATATAAGTCACGGAGTCTACTTGTCCCAACTACAGTAGAATCTCCCTTTTAAAAATAAAGGATCAATATTAAAAACTATATTAATAATGATCATATGAAAGATACACAAGACTTCACAAGCACAGAATTTTTAACAACCAGACATAATTTTTCAACTTCAATTTAACAAACATTTAAAAACAAAATACCCAATGCTGGTAATGCTATTCTGAATGAAACTAACACAGTCCTCAGGTAAATGCACTTTGCCAACATTCAGAAACATCAGAACTGTTCATCCATGCCCTTTGATATGACACTAAAAAAGAATCATGAGCCTTGGAAAATTCATGACAACCAACACCAGACACCTTCCTACGGAATGTACACTCCCTGCTGAAAGTCACTGATAGTCTTCCTTCCACAACAGCCCAATGAGCAAGAAGAAAGCCTATACCCGCCCCCACACATATCATAAACACAGGGATAGACAGAAACTCTCCCTCTCTCACATACATAGGCACACACATGCATGCATGTATGTACACACACACACACACACACACACACACACACACACACACACACACACACACACACACACACACACACACACACACACACACACACACACACACACACACACACACACACACACACACACACACACACACACACACACACACACACACACCTAAAACATAAGGATTTTGCAATGCATTCCTACAGGAAGTTCTCCACTTCTCCCCACTCTTTCCAGGTTGAAAAATCACTTTAAATGTCCATACTCTTTCACTTAGTAACCTCAAAATGTAAACACCAGACCACTTAAATGTAAATTAAGGCAAATCATAAAATCTGCTACCCAGGAGAGGGGATAATTGCTTGTCCTCAGGCCTCACTTCACTGATGAGACGGACAAGGCCGTGGTAGCCCTGACATTCCTACCAACCTCTCTGCACCATGGGTGACAAAACTCAGAAGCAAATGTTGGCCTTTTGGGTTTATCAGTCTTCCTTCTACATTAGAGTTTTAATATACCCATAACAACGTTAAGAAAAAAAACCAGCTTGGCCTGTTTAAATTCTCTGAACTTCAGTATCTTCATCTTTACTGTTTTAAAAATATAATGTCTATGGCAGCCATTCTTCCCTTCTTCCTTGCTAATAGAAGTGTGATTCTGTTCAGATTTTGGGCAGAGAACTCTTGATCTCAGGGAAAGTGGGCCAAACCACCACCCTAATCCCAAAGATGTCCACGTCCTAATCTCCAGAAGCTAAATATGTTCTCTTACATAGCAGAAAGTACTTGCAGATGTGATTATGATCATAGAATTTGGAACAGGGAGATCATCCTGGATTACCAGGGTGGACCCAATCTATTAATAGGTGCCCTTAATAGCAGAGAACTTTGCTAATAGGGGTCAGAGAAGCAACAGAAGAAGAGGCAGGAGATACTCAAAACATGAGAAGGACTTGACCCACCATTGCTGGTGGCTTTGAAGATGGAGGAAGGAGTCCACCAGCCAAGGAATGCACGTGGCCTCTAGGAGCTGGGAAGAGCCCTCAGCTGACAGCCAGCAAAGAAACAAGAGCTCCATCCTATAGCCACAAGGAACTGAACCCTGCCAACAACCTGAATGAGCAAGAGAACGGATTTTCTCCAGAGCCTCCAGAAAGAAACGCAGCCCTGCTGACACCTTGATTTAGCCAGTAAGACCCAGGTTGGACTTCTGACCCCCAGAACTGGGAGATAATAAGTGTGTGTGGTTTTAAGCCATGCAGTTTGTGGAAATTTGTCATGACAGTGATAGAAAACCAATCCCTGGGGTAGGCATGTGACACAGCTCTGGCGAAGGGATGGGAGGGGAGATTGGGCAAGGTGCTGGAGGAATCCCCATCCGACATGCCCTCTGCATCCTGCATGTGGACACAGGTGTGAAGGACGTGATGCTGCAGGTGCTGCAGCATCCATTACCTGTGGAGGATGCTCAAGAAGACAGCAGAGCCCTGCTGTCACCGAGCCACCAAACAAGTACCAGCCACTGCCTCCCTCCAGACTCCTTGTTACGAGAAGAATGTGCCTGGCTCGTTTAAGTCAAGTTTAGTCAGGTGTAATTACACACAGTAGCACTACTAACTGACAGAACACCTTCTTGCCAGTAATGTTCTGAAGATTAACTAAGATAATGTGAGAAGCATGGAGTAAAGTTCCGGCACCATGAAAGTGCTCGTTACGTGAGATTTCCCTTCCCTCTATCCCACAAACTACGTGACTTAAAAGCCTGCTCTAATTTATCAAGTAAAATATCACACCACTATGAGAGACTTCTCAAACCCTTTTTTTCAAAGATGTGGAGATCTCCTTTCAAGTTCCCCACAGACGAGGAAGGGTCCAAATAGAAACTACTTTGCATTCTTCACCTAAGATATAAATACCATGCCAAACCACATTTTACTTTTTTTAAACAGTGATTCCTAAACACCAGTCTGGTGGCATCAGAATCACCTGAAGTTTACTTGTTTAAAAATACAAATTCCCAGGCCCTACCCCAGATCTACTTACTGAATCACAGTCTCCGGGGGTGGGGCCCAAGAATCTGTATTTTTAGTAATCTCCCCAGGTAATTCTGGTGTGCATCCAGCAGGTTCAGGAACAACCAGTAAACCATAACTCCTAGAAGAGAAAGATATTTGAGAAATATTTGGAAATCTCCACATATGGACAACTTCAGCAATGACATTACTAGTTTTGAATACTCCACATCTTGCTTTGCCAGGAAAAAAAAAAGACTTCACAAAACATGGTTTTAACTTGGCCATAAATTTAGCCTGAGGACTAGAATCCAAGAGTAAAACAGTTATATCATCCTTAACCATCTCTCTGGAACTCCAGACTTGGGTATTACTACTTAGTGAACCAACACTTTTTCTAATTCTGATCCCCACAAATACTAATATTAACTCAGTCTATGGCCATACCACCCCGACCACACCCAATCTCATCTGATCTCGGAAGCTAAGCAAGGTCAGATCTGGTTAGTACTTGGATGGGAGACCACAAATACTAATACTAATTCAGTTAATAAAGAAGGATGAAAAAATAACTCTGTCTCCTTGAATTCCTGAGGCTAGAAATGCGCAAAGACCCATCCTATGGATGTACTTGGAGGGAAAAACCTGTAGGGTAGATTTTAATCTAAGCCCAAGAAATTTAGGCAAACATACAGACCTTGAGAATCCAGCTAAGGAAAATAACTGCATTATTAGACCAGCTAGAAGCCTCCACAGCTCCATTAATAGTTACTTCTATCCAAGAAAGTTTACATGCCAATCAAAGTAACAAATTAACTATTGTCATTAACTCTACCACCAACTTCTAATTTTACAACAGGGAGGGAAAGTGAGTGAGTGAGTGAGTGAGTGAGTGAGTGAGTGAGTGAGTGAGTGTGTGTGTGTTTGTATACTGGGGGTGGGGGTGATTATAAAGATTATACATATTGATCACTTATTTAACTCCTAAATATTATAACATGCATTATTAGTTTTGTTACCAGAAAAAAAACTTACTGTCAAAATAAAATGTGTATTTTTACTGTAGAAAAATAATAAAGCATAAACAAAAATCACCTATAACACTACTCAAAAACAAGTATATTTCATGAATGTTCTAAAACATCTATAGATACATGAATATATGTATGTGTGTATATACATATACATATGCTTAACAAAAAAGAGAACTTTATAGAGCCTGCTCTTCTAATCCAACAGTAAATCAAGAACATATTTCTATATCTGAATCGTTTTTAATAGATGCATATTACTCTTTTATGTGTGCATGCCATAATTTAACAAATCTAGTGAGTCATTTCAGTTGTCAATATTTATTTTTTCCACTATAAACAACACTACCATGAACACACTTGTGTTGTTTACGCACTTGTCAGATTATTTCCCAAAGTGCGCGTACTTTTTTTTTAAAGCTTCTCTCCAGATAGGTAGCACCACTCTCCAGATGGTAGTTTAGACAAACATCAAAACCACATTCAAGTTCCCATTCTTATACATCCTATCAATATGGCTGTTCTTAATCTTTTCTATTCAGAAGAAAAAAGTATTTAATTTGCAATTTTTTTATCACTACTAAAATAAATACATCTCATGCTCACTTCATTTGTAAATATCCAGGTCATATGCTATACCAACATTTTTTTAAACTAGAATTGAAGTCTTTTTTTAATTTATTATTAGAAGAGTTTTTATTAAAGTAATCATCCTTCTTCTGTCATACATATTATAATCTTTTCAAGTTTTTGGTTTTCCTTTTAATTCTCTATATTTGTCTATTGCTAGCTATAACTTTTATAAAGCTAAATCTAGATATCTTTTCATTTATGCTTCTTGCCTAGGTGTATTACTTAGAAATCCTTTCCCATCCTAAAATTAAATATTTTATATTTTCTTCAGTTACTTTTAACTCTAATTTTTTTTACACTATTTCTCCAAGATATAAGGCAGAAATCTAATTTCAGTCTTTTCCTCCAAATGACTCACAATTGCCAATTTCTACTATGATTTGAAAAAACAACTGTATTATTCATATTTATATAACAATAGTTATATATGTTATATATAACTCTATATTATTTATTACATGTAAATTTTATATAAACCTGAATGTTGCTCGATATGTTTCATCGATCTATTGATACCCATATCAAATTTTTTAAATTATTATGTATTTCCAGAACATTTAATACTAGAGTAAGTATCTCTGCATTTTTGTTTTTCTCCATTATCCTAACTTCTATTCCAAAGAAAAATTAAAGTCCTTTATGACGTTCTAAAGCCAGTACTTCAACTGAAGTTACATTAAAATTAGAGATTATCTGGAAGGAAACCGGTATTTTTACAGCATGGTCTTCCACTACAGGAATGCAGCACACCCTCCATTCATCTGCAGCACCTCCTCTGTCATCAGATATATTTTATAGCTTTCTTCCCATTGGTCCTATATATTTTTTATGTTTATTACAAGATATTTAATTCTAATTAATTTAAATTTCTGTAGTGAACCTACTTTTTTTTCCCATTACATTTTCTAAGTAGGTATTCCTAGTATTTGGGAAAGCTATTAAAATACCATCAGCTAATAACGGCAACTCTTAGCTCCTAGTGGCTTTTTATGTTTGTTTGTTTGTTTTGGTGTTTTCTGTGAGCCTGACACTCTGCTAAGCACTTTACTCATACCATCAGCTAATAACGGCAACTCTTAGCTCCTAGTGGCTTTTTATGTTTGTTTGTTTGTTTGTTTTGGTGTTTTCTGTGAGCCTGACACTCTGCTAAGCACTTTACTCATGTTCTCACATGTAATCCTTACAAGACCCTTATAAGGAAAATATTAACATCCCCTACGAAGGAGGACAAAGTCTTAGAAATTGGCCACTTTACACAATATCATAAAGCTCGGAAGTGGTAGTTAAATACTAATATGGTTGATAAATATTTTGACAAGCTCTAAAAAAAACCCACCAAATGTTTAATTATTATTACTACCAAGAAACACAAGCAAAAGACATCCTCACCCCAGTCCCTCTAAGCAGGCATCTTGAATGATGGATGGTCAGAGTTGTGTGTTGTAAACATCAATTAGTATTCATTTTCTGTTAACACTTTGAGAAGGGCATTTCCAAATAGGAGCAAAACTTTTTTTTCAGGTCTCAGGCACTCCAAAATTCAAAATCCAAACTCTAAATTATTTCTTTGTAACAATATGCTACACTGCAAACTGATAACTTTTCCTCCTTTACTACATTTGCATCTCTAATTTTTATTTTCTTATCTGCCACATTAGTTAGAACTCATAGGATCCAAGACTGCTTTCTCTGCAAGCTACTGGGCACTGGAGGAAAAAAACACTAAACCAAGAAGATTTCCGGTACGTTTATACATTAAAAATTATCCACCTCAAACAGGTCCTCAGGAATGCCCACCAACACAATGTCCTGGCCTTTCTCCAATCTCCTCTTCTCTCTTCAGGCCTTCCTCTCACCCTTTCTAGTCAGTATCATCTAATCCATGGCTTTTAGTATTTCCAGCTGGGACTTCACACTATACATCCAGTTAAACACCGCACAATTCCATCTGGTTGACTCAGATTCTCAAAATCCACATGCCCCAAATTAACTCATCCTCTTGCCTTGGTCTGGGCTACAATCATTTCTCTCCTGTGGATTACTACAAAAGCATTTGAAACTGATTTCCCAATCTCCAGGCTGGACTTTCTCAAAACATTTCTCCACACTTGACCCTTCACAAATGCTCCTCTCTCTTCCCCTATCATCCCCCTTCCCTAATGTATGCCCACACTATTTTTTGGTTGTGTGTGTTTTTTTGTTTTTTTTTTTTTTTTTGGCAGCTGGCCTAGTACAGGGATCCGAACCCTTGACCTTGGTATTATAACACCACACTCTAACCAACCAAGCTAACCAGCCAGCCCCTCCTAAAGCATTCCTACACATACTTCAGGTATCAGTAAAATGTCAATTTCTCTAGGACTAGGATTACTCTCAACTAGGTTTTTCACTGCTATGTTCCCAGAGCAACATGTAATTGTCCTACCAAAAGCACTTACTTACAGCATTTAACTTTCTTTTTCCTGTAAAGTGGAGACTCTTGTTAATTACTGCATCACCCATACCAGAACAATACTTGGGACACACTTGAATACCATGTTTTTAATTTGTTTGTTACAATGTTAGGTAAATGATAGAAAACGAGGCTCCCTTGTCTTTTTTCTAACTTGTATGGGAAGGCCTCTAGGTTTCAATGTTAAATGTGGCTCTTTTGAGATAGTATCAATCATATTCATCATGAGACAGTGTTTTTCATCATGTTAAAGATGTTCATATTCTAGTGTACTAAAGTTTGTACTCATAAATGGATACTGGTTTAATTTTAAATACTGAGTAGGCAGGCACTAAGATAACCCTACATATTTTGAAGCAAAGAATTACAGATTTTCTAATACCAACCTATCTGTCCATGCAATCTTGCAATAAAGTCTATTGCACGCACACAACTATTATTTTAACATCCTACTAAAAACAACTTGCTAGTATTCTAATTAATATTTTTATATCCCTATTCATAAGACAGACTGGTTAGTACATTTCTTTTCCTTGGTTAGGTTTTGCTGTCCAGGTTTTCCTGCTACCTTAGCATGATCTGAGCTTTTCTTCCATCTTCTTCAATGTTCTAGAACAGTTTAATACTATTTTGGAGGTGGTGCAAATTCAACTTTTTCAATTTTTTCCATAGTTATTGGCATATTAAAGTTTTCTGCTATTTGTGTGAAACTTGTAATTTTATTTTCCTAGAAATCAGCCAATCATATCCATGTTTTTAAATTTTTCAAATAAAATATCTGTACCAATACCAACATTTTATAATTTTAAATTCTCCATCCCCATAATGACTCTCATAGCTAATATTATGTAATTTTTCTTTTCTCGATCTTTTCTATGATCTTTCAAAGAACGAAGTCTCGCATATCTGTACCAATACCAACATTTTATAATTTTAAATTCTCCATCCCCATAATGACTCTCATACCTAATATTATGTAATTTTTCTTTTCTCGATCTTTTCTATGATCTTTCAAAGAACGAAGTCTCGCGTTTATTTACAAATATAGTTATATTGTTATATTTCTGCTTTGATTGCCTTACATTATCCCTAAATCCCCTTTTCTGCTTTACTTAATCACTACCAATTCCTAAAGCCACGTGCTCAGATAATAATTACATATATAGCTACCTACCATTTATGTGGCACTTAACTTTGGGTCTACTTCTGTTTGATGTGTACTAGGTCAATGACCTCTCACCACTCAATATGGTAAGTATAACTGTCCTTATTTTACCAATAGAGACATTGAGGCTTAGAAAGATTAAGTAACTTTGCCTGATAACAAAGTTGGGAGAGCTAATAATTAACCCTAAATCTTAAAGGATTGCTCTTAAATACCATTATACAAGACCACAAATTTTACTTCTGGATACAGAATTGGTTAAACTCTATAAATTCTAGATTACAGCAATCTCAATGCCATTTTTCTAAGAAAGTGCAACTGCAGTTTTGCTCTTTTTTCCTGAAACAAGTAAATTTAAGAGCATAATTATAAATTTCCAAGACTTTTTAAAAATAAGTTGAATTATGAATCTATAGTTCCAAAGCATTGTGGTCAGAAAATGTGGTCTTAAATTCTAATTTTAGAAATTTATCAAGATTTCCCTTTTGCATAATCAATACATCTTGAAAGTAAAGGCTTTTAAGTTACAGCTAGTTTAGCTTTTCACGGGTCATCTTGGACAGACTCTTAAGCTATTACGAAGACTTGGCTGATACTCTGCACAAGCACAAAATCTGAATTCAAGGAGATAATCCTACAACTTCTTTTAGTGTCAACTCCTTGCTTACCTTCCAGATCTCTTATACTCTTTTTTGTAGGACCTTTCCAGAGATGGTGATCTTCGGCTGTCCCGATGCCTGTGTCTCTCCCGTTCCCGCTCTCTTAAAGGAATTAATACACAGAGCTGTTTTCAACAGAAAGACTCAAAAACACCATCTCTTTTCACTGAACTCATCTTCTAAATTAATGGACCACATCTAAGAATTTTTCAGGTGCTATTTACTAGGGGACATTTTTACTCCTCCTTAATTTATTAGAGGATAAAGGAGCTTTTCACTTGACAGAAATTAACTAACTTGAACGATTTTTGCTGTTTTTTTAAAAGAAAGAAGCCATAACTTGATGCTAAGCAATAAAGGGTATTTTATCATAACCTTCTCTCAAGACCTTCCAATCAGCCAATCCTTGGTTATTTAACCTACAAAGAAAATTTTAAAGGACTCTACTGCCTACTGATTTCTAGAAAACTCTCAATTTCACCCAGCAAATAAAGGTAAATTATAAAGGTTTTAAAGTAAAGATTAGGACAAGGTTCTACAATGAAAGAGCTCTGAACTCTTATGGGTTATAGGGCTGAGTTGTAATTCTAGCTATCAGTAATTTTCCATGACAGTATAACTAACACACTTTAATGCTATTTTCATCTGGAAAAAACTACAAATGGAGACACTGGGTTTACCCAATGTAAAAATAGAATGAGTATTTTAAAAACCTTCCAATGTAAAACCGGGATTTAATAATAATAATAATAATAACTTGAGTCTATTTAATAAATACAATGAAGATCTGGAACAAACATTTGAATTCCAGTGTGTTTGAATCAAAACCACAAATCTAAAAGAAGTAACCACCCAATCTTAGAATGGAAAAAAAAAAATGCTATATTAGGCTGAGTCCAGCAAGAAGACTAAAAATGTCTGAACTCAAAAATATCCCCCAACCTATAG
>NW_007732543.1:64636-67318 GCF_000696425.1 Galeopterus variegatus | reverse complement strand
AGTGTGTTTGAATCAAAACCACAAATCTAAAAGAAGTAACCACCCAATCTTAGAATGGAAAAAAAAAAATGCTATATTAGGCTGAGTCCAGCAAGAAGACTAAAAATGTCTGAACTCAAAAATATCCCCCAACCTATAGCCAAACAGAAGAAATGTCAATACAGTAAAATCAAAACTTACAAAACTGATTGAAATCAGTAACTGCTTAGATGAACTAAGATTAGTAACTGCTTAAAACAAAAATTGCTTTTTCACTTAAAGATTCCACCATTCTCAAGAGAGACTCTTTTGAATACATGTTTTTGACATACACACAATTCTCAGGTATACACCATCTGTCCAAAATAAAGCAGCCAGAGCTTGGGATTCTACATTCTTCATCTGATAACATTTCTACAATTACAGTTACATTTAGGCAGTAAATCTCAATTACAGAAATGAGTGAACAGTGTCACATGTCAAAGATATAATGTAGTTTGTAATGGCATGCCTGCTGAAAAATCACCTATATTTCCAAACAATAACTCTAATTAGAGGATATTTCTAATTTTTGTCTGTTTTTTAACATCTTGCCAATAGAATTTGCATTTAAGAATAACACTTCTGAGGATGATAACTACCACTTTATATCCAAGACCAAATTGGATATAAATCACATTAGTAACACTATAAGAGGAACCCATTTAAATCAAGAAAAACTATGATACTTTTCCCAAGATTCTTCCTTTTTTGCAGGCATTAAAATACTCAGGTACACTATGCTAGCTCTCTGATGGCTCCATGGAAGTTATTGAGCAATAGCACTACTCAGCTAGGCCACGCCCACTACACACTTCCTCACCATACTGCAAAGCGGCCTGCTTGCTGCGCTGCATCTATAGCTGTTTCTTTCCCCATTCCCTAGAGTAATCTTGATCTTTCAGGATAACAAATACATATATCCACTTCTTCACAAACCTTTACTAAAAGTAGTTTGCCCTAAAACAATCTTGCAATTGTTATTCAATCACATTTTGGAGGAGGAGACAGGGAAGATGGAATTTGTAAAATGATAGATTCATTCACCCCAAGAAGCAAGACCTTTACTAAAAGTAGTTTGCCCTAAAACAATCTTGCAATTGTTATTCAATCACATTTTAGAGGAGGAGACAGGGAAGATGGAATTTGTAAAATGATAGATTCATTCACCCCAAGAAGCAAGGGGAAAAGCAGCCAGAGGACAGACTACAGAAATTGTATAAACTTAACACTATCTAATGTACAAATTTATGACATTTCGGTTTTACCCAATATACTTCTAGAAGTTATATTAGGGCTTCACGTGCCCCATGTCTGTTTCACAGAAGCATTCTGTATAAGACAGATGACTGTCACTCAACTTACTACCCCAAAGAGAGCCAAATTACCATGTGGCTGTGCCACTAAGGCAGCTCCGGGGCAAACGCCCCAAGCACATTACGAGCAACTCCAATATAAATAAAGACCACTTCAGAAAGATATAGATTCTTCAGAGTAAAGGAGTGTGGTTTCAGATAATGGAGATCAGAACTGATTCTTCTGGCATTTGATTTCACTTACTTGTGGAGATCCTTAATTTACAGGACATCTGAGTTTCTTGAAACAAATACATAATTTGAAGTTTGAGCCTTGAAGGAAGAATATAAGATTTATAGCAGAGCCCTAATAATTCTCTAGAATGTTTGCAGCAAAACGCTTTCCCAGAAATGAGATTATTAGCAATCACTTTAAAGTATGAAGAAAACTATTTACAAACTCTTTTCAGTTTAGATTTTCACTATAAAATTGTAAAACAAACTATCACAGACCTCTGTCAACTAGTCCATCACAGAATAATTAAGAACAATATTAACCAGTAACAGTAGCTCATGATGAAAAAGATTTTAAGAAGTCTACCGACTCTCACTCAGCTTTGGCCAACCAGAAATCAGTCATCTCTGCAAGAAACACATCCCTTCTACCTTCTACTGGGCTGTCAGGGAGAGACAACAAGACATTTTCCTTCTAAGTACTAGTCATTCTCTTCAGGGCACAGAATCATCATTTACTGGAAAAATGTTCAGTCAGAATCAAATGAACAGAGCCATGAGAAAAATGGAAACTAAGATGTGAGCCGATTCCTATCATCAACTGTGGAGCAACGACAGGAGCCTTGACCAGCTCTCTACCAACCCACAGAATGAAGTGACCTGGTCGGAGGAGCTCCTTCACTTTTAGCACAAAAGTTCCAGAAGACAGTGAAGATAAACACACTACAGGGGAAAGAGAGGAAAGCATCATTTCTAGCTTGACAACTGAAAACCTCAAATCTTCATCCACATAAAGTTCACTGAAGGCATAAAAAAAATTTAGTACAATCATTATCTGCATTCTTTTATTTTTCCATGTAAAGCAATGGTTCTTAGCCTTTTGGGGTTATAACAGTCTCATGCCCACTTCTTTGAGACTCTCCCATAAGCTTTCTTATAGAAAAACATACATACGCAGAAAATTTTCCATACGACTCCGCAGCATTTCTAGAAGCCCATCTAGAATCCCAGTTTTAAGAATGACTGCTCAATGGGGACGGCCCGGTGGCGCACTGCTACAGTGCGCCGCTTGGGAGCTGAGCAAGGTGCGGGCGCAACACCGAGGGTTGCGATCCCGTTGCCGGTCCCGGTCCGG
>NW_007732543.1:62282-63884 GCF_000696425.1 Galeopterus variegatus | reverse complement strand
AAAAAAAAAAAGAATGACTGCTCAAAACCTTCTTTCTCTTGCATTTATATATATTTGGTCTTTTGAAAAAAAAGAAATGTAGTATAGAATGGAATGTAACATAGAATGGAAAAGTATTTTTTAAATGCAACTTTCTTCAGTGTAAATATGTCTCAATGCAACAAAATCAGGTTAAAAGCTATTCTGAAAACTATAACGTTAATAATGTGTAACTAATCATTTCATTTTACAAAGAAATGAAGCAAAAAGGCAACAAAGTACAAAAAGCTTCCACGAAATGAAGCAAAAAGGCAACAATGTACAAAAAGCTTCCACGATATGAAGCAAAAAGGCAACAATGTACAAAAAGCTTCCACTTATCCTAAAAATCAGAGAGCGAGCTCTGCTTGTTATCTAGCTTAATTCTTGACTGATAACATGCAGATCTCCAATTCCAAAAGAACTCAAAAGCTGCAACCTGATATGATGATCACACTGAATGTAATTAAATCTCTGATAACACAAAAAAATACAAGCACTTTCATGCCATGAGGTCATCATTAAAATGTCGAACAATATTATGCAGAGTAAAAGGCATGTTCATTAAGATGAATCTACATTGACAATTTTGGAATGTTTTCCATGCCATGGGGTCATCATTAAAATGTCGAACAGTATTATGCAGAGTAAAAGGCATGTTCATTAAGATGAATCTACATTGATAATTTTGGAATGTTTTCAAAAGCGGCTTTTTCTGACATCAACTTATTTACTTGTCAGTTGCCTCTTCTTCTTGAAAACAAAGTCCAAAATGTGCTTTCTTTCCTTTGATAAATCAGAATGCACTGCTGGACCCTTTTGGTTTGCCATAACTGGAAACTGACTATGTCTGGGCCTCTGCAGTTCACAGAAGAACTCCACACATCTACTTTACCTGCTCCGCTCATAGCTGCGGTGGCGAGATGGCGTTCTCCCTCGGTCATAATCGGATCTGTAGCGGCTGTCTTGTCTTCTCCTGTCAGGACTTCGGCCTCGATCCCGACGATCCAGGGACCGATGCCTCTCACCTCGCCCATGACTGTGATCTCGGTGCCTGTGATCATCGTAGTGTTTGAGCCTTTCTGGGGACCTTCTTTCACTGGGAGCCTTTGGGAGTGGGTATGGGGGGAGATGCCTGAAGTGAGGACTACTGCTGTTATTAGCACTGGGCGGGAAAGAACTGGGGTTGTTCTGGAAACTATTAAAATTGGGAGGTGGGAAACTGTGGTGCGAGTACCCTGGAGGGTACTGATAATTAACCTGCTGTGGCATGACCGGAGGGGGTGGGGGGTGAGGCATGGAAGGAGGGGGCATCATGAAGGGGAAAGTGCCTTGTCCAGGAGGTGCTCCAGGGACTGGGGGATTATTAGGACAGGGCATCGGAGGTGGCATGGGAGGAAAACAGGGAGGCACTGGGAAGGGGTGCCTCATCTGGTGGTTGGGGAAAGGGGGCCTAATTGGGCAGGGGGGAAGAGGGCCTTGTGCTGACGGAGGCATGGGTGGAGGGAAGGGTACAAAGTCTGGTCGTGGAGGCAAAAAATTGGGGGCTGGAGAGTTCGAGAATGTGGTGGAAGGGGCACTTGG
>NW_007732543.1:60342-61320 GCF_000696425.1 Galeopterus variegatus | reverse complement strand
CGTCCTCGGGGACTCCCTCGTCCTGGGTGGAATGACATTCTATGACTTTGTCAGACAAAAGAAAAAGGGAAAAGTTAAAAAACAAAACAAAATTTTAAAAACCCTCACAACATAAACAGGATTTCATAAAATGCCTGACCATCTTAATGAGCAACTAACAGACCCCTTAGTCAGGCTGCTGGAATATTCCACCCATCTAATACTGGGTTCTCTCTAATATCTGAAACTATGCATGGCCAATAAATTCCTTTACCCCTGTCTCAGTCACTCAACCCATTGCTATGGTCAGTCCCTGGACCTGATCATTCCTTCAGGATGCTCCACCTCCAAAGTGACAAATTCAAAATCCCACTGTTCAACCATTTGTTATCATGTCCTTGCTCAAGTGCCGCTCTGAACTAGACCTCACCATGTCACCCCGTCCACAACACCCCACATTTTCTACATATGCACCAGCATTTTCCTGTCTTTACCTCCCTCTCCATTCAGCATACATCCCACGACCCAGCCTCTCAATGACTCATTTTTTAATACCCTAAACTTTTCTGTCTCACTCTACTTTGGTCCTGAGAACCTGGAAATACCCCAATTTTAGAAGAACCCAAAAATTCATTTACTGTAGGCCGACCAGAAACTAGTAGTATAAAAAAGATCCAACTGGGTAGCCTGGTATCCATATAAATTCATGGTCAGGTCACCAGGTTCTGCCAAGCCACCTCCTGGCATGCTTCCGCAGCCAGTTCACTCTTCTAACTAGCCACCATAAATAACTACCGCAAACCTTCAAAAGCCTTCCCAATATCCAGTTCCCACTTCAAGCCAACAAATAACCTTGTCTCCTGCCAGACAGAACACAAAAACCATTAGAAGAGAACTCCCTCGGGCCGGCCCGGTGGCACACTCGGTGGAGCGCAGCACTTGGGAGCACAGCGGCGCTCCCGCCGAGGGTTCGGATCCCATATAGAGACCGGTCTGCTC
>NW_007732543.1:57027-59982 GCF_000696425.1 Galeopterus variegatus | reverse complement strand
TCCCTCGGGCCGGCCCGGTGGCACACTCGGTGGAGCGCAGCACTTGGGAGCACAGCGGCGCTCCCGCCGAGGGTTCGGATCCCATATAGAGACCGGTCTGCTCACTGGTTGAGCACGGTGCGGGAGTGACACCGAGGGTTGCGATCCCGTTGCCGGTCGCGGTGCGGGCGCGACACTGAGGCTTGCGATCCCGTTACCGGTCACGAAAAAAGACAAAAAGGAAAAAAAAAAAAGAAGAGAACTCCCTCAACCTGTTCCATCCAGCAATTCCGCAAACCTGTCTGCATCCGATGCTATCCTCTCCTGATTCTCTCCTCCTAACAAGGCCTCTCCTGCCACTCATGCTCTGAATCCTATTCCCAAACCTGTATTTGGGATTACCACCCTCCCTCTGCAAGCTTCCACCTCTCCCCATGACAACCCTTCATGCCAACATTTGGAAGTCTCAGGTCTGTTCCCACATAAAACAATTTGCATGGCCTCCAGGTCTCCCTCCACTATGCACCTTCTTTCTCCTTCCCTTCACAGCCAAATGACCCAAAAACAGTGTTATGGACTGAATGTTTGTGCTCCCCCCTCAAAATCATATGTTGAACCCCTACTCCCCAATGTGATGCTATACAGAAGTGGGGACTCTGGGAGGTAATTAGGGTTAGAGTAGATCATGAGGGTGCGGCTCTCATGATGGGATTAGTGCCCTCAAAAAAGGAGGAAGAGATGGGCAATCCCTATCTCACTCTGCCCAGTGAAGATACAGCAAGAAGGCAGCCACTTATAAGCCAGGAGGAGGACCCTCACCAAGAAACTGACCATGAAGGCACCCTGATCTCCAACTTCCAGCCTCCAGAACTGTAAGAAATAAATGCCTGTTGTTTAAACCAACCGGTCTATGGTATTTTATTATGGCAGCCCAAGCCGACTAAGACAAAAGTGTGTACATTTCCAACTCATTCTAATCTGGCTTTTAGTTTCTGCTACCACTCCAGGGAATGAAACGACCACTGCTCACCTTGTCTTGAAAACCAATGGTCATTTTCAATCACCTTACTTATCTCTGTGCAGCATTCAGTTCAGCTGCCCTCTCCCTCATGGGGGTTTTCCTTGGCTTCCTGACACAACACCCTCACTGTGTCCTTCCTACCTCTCTGGCTGTTCCTCCTGGCAGTCTCTGGTGACAATTCTGCCTCTGCTGGGGGCCTCTGACCATTTGGTCTTCCTCGGGGATCCAACCTGGGCACTCTGCTCGCTCTCTCTTCCAAGGTGACCCCGCCCACTTGTGTTGCTTCAATTATCACCCATCTGTCGATAACTCCCAAAGTTACATCTCTAGCTACCAACTTCTGAGCTCCAGTGCCTACTGGCTACCCAACCTCTCTCATTGAATGTCTCACTGACTCTGCAAATTCAATATAACATAAAGGAATCAATGATCCTCCCTTCCAAGACGACACTAGCTCTTTTCTTAGTGTTTCCTATCTCAATAAATAATACCATTCATTGGTTCTCAAAACATACACTAGGAAACCATCTGACAACTTTTCCCCCCTCACCCCCTTTAGGATGGTGAGGAAATTTTTATTTAAAAAATTCCTATCATTTATGTGTCAACTATACCTTAATTTAAAAAATATTTAAAATAAATAAAAATTCCTATCATTCCTGCTTTGTAAGTACTTGAATTCATCCACTTCACAGCATCACCTCTTGCCTGGCTACTCTGATGATACCCTTACTGGCCTTTCTGCAACCACTACCACTGACCCCAGGCCTTCCTTGGGTTCCCTGCTCTCCAAATACTGTGTTGCTTCTTGGCAGGCCGTAAAGTAATTACAACCCACCAACTAATTATATAAATTCACCTTAAGTGTCTACCTGCACACCCCAGGCCTTCCTTGGGTTCCCTGCTCTCCAAATACTGTGTTGCTTCTTGGCAGTCCGTAAAGTAATTACAACCCACCAACTAATTATATAAATTCACCTTAAGTGTCTACCTGCACCTCAGAACTGCAAGCTCCATCAAGGCAGCACTCTGGGATGTCTCACTAACTGTTCTGGTCTGGGTTCCTAGCCCTGTGCATGGCCCTCTGTCCTGCTGTGCCCACTGTTGAAAGAGTGAGCACATTTTCCCTCTCGCCGCATATCTAACTCCTTCTTACCCTCTATGGCCCAGCACCAGCGTCTGTTCCTCTCTCTGTTCTCCCCAACTACTGCCGCTCCTATCACACCACTCACCATGTATTGCCCTGCATCATGATGTACTGTCTGGATATGTCACATCTTCCACAGAGAATGTAAGCTCTAAGGACAGGAAAAATAAAATATAAATAAACATGTTTCCCAAACTGCCAATGCTATAAAATATTTCTGTAGTTACCTTAAAATCAATTTTGCACTCTCCAATGCACTTAGCCTACTAACTAAATTAAAAGCATGTTGAACTGCATTAAAGTTTCCAATCAAATTTTAAGATGTTCTTGTTATTTCTCTTGCTGACTCAAAACTATCAGCTCAAAAAACCGAAAACGTTCGGCATATCTCATGTGTAATTTGCTAAAAGATCGAGGGAAAAAATCATTTCCCCTCTCCCTCTCCATACTCTAGTTTCCTTTATTGTAAAAACATGTAGGCATGGATCAAACACAAAAGTCACAGTGAGACAAGCATTCAAATTCAAACATAGGGGCCGGCCCGGTGGCAGCAGCGGCGCTCCCGCTGAGGGTTCGGATCCCACATACAGACCGGTTCCCGCTCACTGGCTGAGCGAGGTGCGGGTGCAGCACTGAGGGTTGCAATCCCATTGCCGGTCCCGGTCCGGTACGGGCGCAACCCTCAGGGGTGCGATCCGTTGCCGGGCACGGAAAAAAACAAAAAAAAAAAAAAAAAAAAAATTCAAAAAAAACCAAAAACCAAAACCTTGTTAAAAAAACAGTTATGATCCTTGATTTTCATTCCCAG
>NW_007732543.1:46870-56186 GCF_000696425.1 Galeopterus variegatus | reverse complement strand
GGGTTGCGATCCGTTGCCGGACACGAAAAAAGACAAAAAAAAAAAAAAAAAATTCAAACATAACCATAAACCATAACCTTGTTAAAACAACAGTTATGATCCTTGATTTTCATTCCCAGCTCTTCCCATAGAAAGACATTATGAACATGAATGATTTCCAAATACATGAACTTCAGAAAAATGTTTTTTTTAAAAACTCAGATATTAAGTGGGAAAAGTTTTAACATAAAAGCATCTTCCTGAATTCTTTCTAACTAAAAGTTCTACCAATAGCGTAAATAGACTTTCAAATGGCTCATGAAAGAATTTCAGATCATTGACCTGTATCAATTACCGTGCTTAATAAACAGTACACACCAAATAATATCTGATTAATGCCGAATGTTTTCAGTTTTTTAAGCCGATAGTTTTGAGTCAGCAAGAGAAATAACAAGAACATCTTAAAATCTGGTTGGAAACTTTAATGCAGTTCTTTAATTTAGTTAGTAGGCTAAGTGCATTGGAAAGTGCAAAATCTGATTAATGATTATTATTCAGTCTAATAAAAAAAAACTGAGGCCTACACAGCTGATCTTGCCATGACTGGCTACTTACTGCCAAGAGAATCCAGTTACAGATCTTACCAGAGACAACCATGGGTTGATTCATAGTCATTTGACTCCTTCACAGCCCCTGGCAGAGCACCCTGCACACAGTAGGTGGTCAATAAATGTTTACTGTCTAGCCAATGGTATATGTTTCTATGTTGCTACTGTACATTTATTTCTTTCATGTGTAGCCACAACAGATTTGCATTATCAAAACCACACAGAAAGTAGTTTTCACGGATTCATGCAACATTTATTGAGTCTGTACATGTGAAGCACTGTCCCAGGCCCTGTGAACTCAAAAGATGAGTATGACACACAGCCTGCAGGACTCAACCCCCATAAAATTTTTTTAAAAAATACAATATAATGCCATAAACACACGAAAAGAGGTATGTATTCTAGGGAAACTCAAAAGAATGTGCTGACCATAGAGGAAGGCAACAGTCAAGGTTATTACCACGTTTGCACAGTGTGTAACAGTTGAACATTCACTCTCATATCCTCGTGGATGTTGCTATACTTAGCAAACCTAAAAATACCGATCATGAAATCGAACGACTAAAGGATTGTCAGGCTGTGTTGAGGATGGAAACTTTAAATTCAAAAGTCAAGGAATTCGCTGCAACTTAAAAAGTAACTGCTTTCTGCGTCTGCCTACTCCCAGGTTGATGTTTGGAAGCAGGGAAACTGAGAGAGCTGTTTTGAATAGTTCACGTCCAAGAATGTCAGTCAATGTAAAAACAGTTGCAAAGCGTGACTACATTTTTATTGAGTATTCCCTCTTTTCCCCAGGTGAATCCGCAGGCCGGTCACCTCCATCTGGCTGATCCGTAATTGAGTGTTTACCCGTTTGCATCTCCCGCCAGACTGTGAGCTCCAAGAGGCAAGCTGCGGACTCCCGGTCTCGCTCCCCTCCCACACCCGGGCACCCCAGGCCTGGACCCAGCGTGCGCTCCACAAATGAATGAAAGTGTCCTTATCCACTTCTATTTAATCACGGGATCCAGGCTTAGGGTAGCTCTTTTGCCCTTCGCTGCAGATCTGAAAAGAAGCTGGCTGCCCGACCCCAACTCCCGGGCGCCTTTCGCCCCAGACCCGGACTCCAGCCCCGCTTTAATCAGGACATTCGGAAACACTCCCTCTTCCAAAGCCTGCAAGGTACCCCTTTTACCTACAAAAGGCTCTCGGGCCGCGAGGTCGTTGTCAGAGTAAAGCCAGGTTAACACCGCGGCCACCACGGCAGTGGCGCAGCCCGCGCCTCCGGAACAGGAAACCGAGGGACTTTAAAAGCCAACCTTAGAAAGCTGCGCCAAGGTAGGGAAAACTCCTGGACTCGCCGCAGCGCGTGTGCGCAGCGATTGGCGCGTTAGCGAGAGCGATGGACATGTTGGCCAATAGGCCACGTCAGGCTCTCCGGAGCCCGCCTCCCACCCTCTACGTCCTCCAATCCGGAATCGCAACCGGGTGAGCGCGCGTTTCCGCCCGGAAAGGGTGGCGCGGCTGAGGCGCCGCCATTCCCGGGTCTTCGACTGTTTCTTCGGGCTGGCTGCAACGCTGACTGGCGCGAAACCATGACCGACTCCACGGGACAGCGCGCTCGCCTCCGGCGCTACCCCGCGCTCCCGGTGTGGGTGGTGGAGGATCATCAGGAGGTGAGCCGGCGATTGCTGGGCGCTCGGGCGGATGGGGCAGCCTTAGCGTTGGAGGCCAAAGAGATAACCAGAATTCATCTGCTCTTCCGTTGCTGTGGGGAAAACACCAAAGCGACCAACGTAAAACAATAGGAGCTGACTTTTGTGGGTTGCTTACTATACGTCGGGCAACTCATTTAACCCGGTTTGCCCAAAATCCCGCAACCGACAATTGGTGGCGTCGGGATTAGAACCCGCGGTGTTACTGCAGAGCCCGGTGTCCCTAACCCGCAGTTAACGCTGGCTTCCCACTGTCCCCTGACATCTCCGTCACACCCGTGCTGCTTAGGTGGGAGGCTTTATACTAAGAAAGTGGGCTGTCGTCTGTGAAATGGGGACAAGAGTCGTAAAAGTTATGAGGCTATTAGTATTACGTGCGTGTTGTGTACATAAATCTTTTGGCACTGTGCCCCGCATTTATAAACGCCAAAAGATGTTTCCATTTTTATGGCTGTGCTACTTTACAATAGCTAAATTGGTGCTTTAATCTGAACTTACAGAAAGTTAGCAAAGGAGGCGCATGCGTCTAAGAAATGTTTTTAAAGCATTAATAGGCCTTTTAAATCTCCGGATAAAAGAGGAAGAGGGATTTACTGATGGAGAAAGTTAAGAGGCGAGGAAGAAGGTTGAATTTCTCAGGACCTAGTCATAGTGTCTGTGGGCCTCAGAGGAGGAAGCATGGGTTAGGCGGTGCTTTCAAATGCAATATTAAACCTAGAACAGCCTAAAGGTACCGAGATGACCCGGAGACCTAGGGTACCTTGAACACACAGTTAATGCTAGGGCGGCCTTCACGAGCAGTTTGAGCCAGGGCCTCAGTGCTGCTGTATTTCCCCACATGACCTGTTGAGTTTGAAATGGAGGCAGAAAGGCAGCTGGAGGTGCAGTTGGAAGTTCTGAGGGAAAAATAGAGCTTGACCTCATTCATTATCTGAAATATGTACAATAAACACATTTTATATTTTCCCACTTTTTAACAATCTGATGTGCTTAAGTTATGTGCAGTTATGTCCAGCATTGTTTTCTAGTTTGCAGTTGAGTGTGTGCTCATTTCAGTGCCAGTTCTGAATGTGTACGTGTGTCTTTTACAGGTTCTTCCTTTTATATACCGGGCCATAGGCGCAAAGCATCTTCCTGCCAGTAATATAAGTTTTTTACATTTTGACTCACATCCAGACCTCCTTATTCCTGTGAATATGCCAGCAGACACCGTGTTTGATAAGGAAACACTCTTTGGGTAATATGTGACTTTGTTAATGATATTTTATGTGTTTGAAATACAATCTGCATTAGATAATAAGAGGTTATGGGAAATAGACTTTGCTAGGCTCGTGGGTTTTGTTTTTGTTTTATTTGACTTTTTGATTTTATTTAGAACAGGTGTTGACAAACTTTACCTTAAGTAGCCAGCTAGTAAATATTTTAGATTCGCTGAACATATGGTCTCTGCTACTTGTCTCTGCTCTTGTGGTGTGAAAGCAGTTATAGGCACTTTGTAAACAAATGGCAGTAGCTGTGTTCCAGTAAAACTGTATTTACAAAAACAGCCCAGCCAATGTTTGCCAACTTCTGATTTAGCATGTAGAACGTTAGATGTAGAAGAGACTTTTAGAAGTTTTCTGAGCCAGTTCTCACTTCCCTTTAAAAGTCTGGATACTAAGGCTCAGGAAAATGTGTCTTACCTAAACATAGTTCAGTAATTGTACAGGCAACAAGTGTGTAATTTATGTATCTTTCTTTCTGGTATTAAGTCCTTCCTACCTCTCAATTTGTTTATTTTCAAGTCACAAATCCTGTTGACTTTTAGTTTTGTAGCATCATAGAGATCTAAGGGAAATTGGTAATTTGTAGTCCATCCTTCAGAAAGGATTATACCTAATTTATCTCTAAATAATGACGTACTAGCCTATCTTCTGTGATAAAGTTCCCTGAAATTCTGTCACTGTCTCTTGTATATAATTGTTAGAATATAGCCTGACTTGTATAATGTAAAAAGTGACATAGCAGTAATGTTCCTCAGTTACAAAATTAAAAGATACATACTCACATGGATTAATTATAGCCTACTACATTTCTTTTAGGTGACTTTTTCCTAAACCCCAACTCGGAACACTAATTCCTGAAGAAATGTGGTGTCTCTGCCATTGTCGTTAATCTCTTTTATATTTAGAGGTTTTATATTTTAGAAATTGAAAGAGAATTATGAAGCAGGTATGCAGACTATATCTCGGGATTCCTTTACACCATTAAAAATTACTGAGGTTTTTTTTTTTTTTTTATGTGGGTTATATCTATTGATGTTTACTGTATTTGAAATTAAGACTGAGAAATTTTTTAAGTATTCATTTCAAAATAGCAATAACAAACCATTATGTGTTAGCATAAATAAGATATTTTATGAAAAATAAGTATATTTTCCAAAACAAAAAAAATTTTGTGCAAAGAGTGTCATTGTTTAAGTTTTTGCATATTTTTTTAATATTTGCCTTTATAAAAGATAGCTGGATTCTTATACCTGTTTCTGCATTCAGTCTGTTGCCATATGTTGTTTTGGTTGAAGTATATGATGAAAATCCAGGCTGTTGCAGACATGTAATGGGAAAAGGAAAGAGCATTTTCTTATCCTTTTCAGATAATTGTGAATATTCTTTGATACTACACCAAAACTTGACAAGTGGTAGTTTCTTAAAGCTTAATTGGAATGTAGAATCCAACAATTCAGTCTCAAGTCTGAATAACCAGTTTGTTGATCACTCCTTTCAAGAAAATGGTATTTAGCTCGCAGTTCAATCACAAGTGCTTTTCCTTGAGACAGCCATTATACTTCACTGTTTGTAGCAGAACTTTCTGTGCACTTCTCATTTTGCCACACAGAATATTTAAAAATGTATACTCGGCATCAAGATTTAAGAAAATGAAGGACATCCTTAAATGAAAATGACTCTTTTTTTTCTACTGCTTGGTAGTGACGAATACAATGACTACTAATAGAGTTTGGTGCGACTACCTTGCTTAATCTTAGGACATCAACCAACCATTGCTTTTGTACCATCAATGTAAATGTCAACAAATGAAAAAGGAAAATGATACCATAATATTTTTATGAAAGTAATTTTGACATAGTGGCCACCCTGAATAGGTCTCAGGAACCACCCAAGGGGCCACACTTTGAGACCTGCTATCTTAAAATATTATTGTGGACAGAATTACATTTGGGGAAAAAAACACTCATGGATTTTTGTGCTTCCTCTTTATTTCTTTTCCAGAGAATTAAGTATTGAAAATTGGATTATGCCTGCAGTTTATGCTGGCCATTTTTCTCATGTGATATGGCTTCATCCCACATGGGCTCAGCAAATCAGAGAGGGCAAACACCACTTTTTAGTAGGCAAAGATACTTCTACCACAACTATCAGGTAATTTCCTCATATTTATGAATATGAAAGGGGTTAAATGCTTCTATCTTATTTGGGATTTCTGTAATATCTTTCTAAGTATCTCTACACAAAGATAGGGTCAGATTAAGCCTCAACTCCTCCAAAAAGAGTTCTTGAAACACTAGGAACAGGTTTTCAAGTCTTTTGACATCCTTCAAACACCACAGTTTGTTGCTGATCAAACTGGTTTTTGAATAATATGTTCTCCATCCTTTGGGATTTGGGCCCCATTAATAAATAATTCCATTAAATCATTGAAGTACCTTACCAATTTATATATTCATAGTGCATTTTACTTTTTTTTTCCCCAATGTAACTGTTGTCTGCTGAGTTTAAGAATTAGCAGTGAAAGAACAAAATTATCTCGCTTTGGTTTTTTTTTAATAAATCCAATGGCTGAATAAGTCAATTTTGGGTTTTAATTTTATTGATATAATTAGTTTTAGACTATTACTTCATCTAAATTAAATTGCAGCATCCTTTGGCTTGAGTTACATATCGAACTATTTTTGTCGTATTTAACCAGTGCTTTGTGTATCTTGCGAAACTATGTAATACCCTTAGAATATCAGTGTGTTCTTGACTTTAAATTTTTTTTGTGATGGTATGAATATTTTAAACAGTATAATCATAACTTTCTAGCGCCTGAAGGATAATGGAATGAAATGGTACACATTGAAAATGAAACACAATCTTTCTCATCGAAAATAATACTTTTTATTTATGATTTATCCTTAATAATATAATTAACTTTTTTTTCTAATTTTTTTTTCATTGTAATGTTTATGGGGTAGTTTGTTGTTTCAGTACATGCACATATTGTATAATCAGAATAGTTAGCCTATCTATCACCTAAACGTTTATCATTTCTTTGTGATTATAACATTCAAGATCCTCTTTTCTGGCCATCTCAAAATTTACAGTACAATGTTAGCTATTATCTCCTTAGGGCACTAGAAGTTACTGGTACAGTTAACTCGTAGTTTGTGTTCATACCATTTGCACAAATAACTTTGTTGTAATACATGAAAATTTTATTTATGATGTAAAATTTACAGTACAATGTTAGCTATTATCTCCTTAGGGCACTAGAAGTTACTGGTACAGTTAACTCGTAGTATGTGTTCATACCATTTGCACAAATAACTTTGTTGTAATACATGAAAATTTTATTTATGATGTAATTCATAAGAAATGATTAGGACTCAACATATTGTACATAATTCAGGTGTATGTGAAAGAGTGGTAGGTTTTTATTGAGTACTTCAATTAGTAGGCCTAATTTAACATGCAAGATAAATAATTTTGAGCAGTCTGACACGGACATTTGAAACTCCATGTGTGACAACAGTATTTGAAAGATTCTGATTATTTCATGATTTTAGTTTATCCTTAATCTTACAAGTAAGAATTTATGGAAGAGAGACACACACATATTGGTATGCAGTCTGAGATATACTTGTGTGATTGTATATGAACAAAGTAAAACTTATAATATTAAAAATATATAAATTTAGTTTGGAGGTTACAGATTTTGTCTTTCTTAGAATGGTACAGTTTTTAATAAGCTTAGACATTAGTCTTATTATGTCATTAATCTTTTTTTGGAAAATATCTTTAAATTTACAGCTGCATATGCTGGGGGAGGACAGATGGGAAATTAATATTAAACATTATTTTGGTTGGATGCATCATGCCTCTGGAAAAAGTGTTTGGCTTCGCTGTTCAAAGTACTTACCAAAGCATAATATAGTTGAAAAACTAAGAAATGCTGACATGTCCAAAATCAGAAATCCACGACTTGAGAAATGCATTCTACAAGTGTAAAGATTTTTTAAGTCACTTTTCATGTTAAAAATATTATAGTTATATAGAGGTTAATGAAACTTTGAAATATATCAGAGGGAGCTTCTATTAAGAGAAATTATTTCCAGATGTAATTTTTCTCTTTAGTGATTTTTTTTTTGGATAAAGATTCAGCTGGTATGAGAGGAACCAAAGTAGCATTGGCTTAAACAGGATCATTTCTTTCTTTCTTGTATTAGACTTCACTGCACATAGGCCAGGCCTACGTGCCAGGTCTCCAGTTTGGGGAACCCTAGTTCCTTCTGTCTTTTTGCTACACCATCTCTAGAGTATTGCCCTTTTCCTTATACTTAAAGGTGGCTTGCTACTTCCATGTTTACATGCCAGTCAGCAGGGAGGGGGAGAGCAAGGCTTTGTACGCTTTTCTTCTGTTCACAACCATTGGCCAGAACTTACTCACATGATCAGACCTAGCTGCAAAGTAGACTATGTAATTTAGTTGGATGCTCAGCTAAGAATTTGGGGAGAACTATTTCTACAGAAAAACAGGAAGTACAAATATTAGAGACAGCTCTCAGCTTTTGTCAAATATGTCCTTTCTTATGTTTCTGCACTGCGATAGTGAAATGTCAGTTAACTTGTCCATTCTTCTTTAAAAATAGTGTTTTCCTCTGATCCAGGGTTACAAGTACAGATTATTACTTCCTAAGTGATGGTCTTTATGTACCCGAAGACCAGCTAGAGAACCAAAAACCTTTACAATTGGATGTAATTATGGTAAAACCTTATAAACTCTGTAACAATCAAGAAAATGATGCAGTGTCTTCTGCTAAGAAGCCAAAGCTAGCACTGGAAGATTCGGAAAACACTGCCTCTACTAACTGTGACTCTTATTCAGAAGGACTGAAAAAGGACACAGTGACACAGAGAAGTGGCCAAACTTGCCTAGAACCATCATGTTCACGTTCTTCTGAAAGTCAGGGGTGCCAGACCACAGTCAACACTGGGGAAATTCTGGAAATTTTGAAGAAAGGAGATGCATTTGTATTAGATATTGATTTGGATTTTTTTTCAGTCAAGAATCCCTTTAAAGAAATGTTCACGCAGGTAAATATGATATTTTTAAAACATAGATCTTAAAAATTGTGCATTTCTCGAGATCAGGAATTAGCAAACTTACTACAAACAGCAAGATTATTGTTATTTAACCTTTGGGAGCCACATTCTCTGTTACATATTCTTTGTTGTTGTTTTTTTAAACCTTTAAAATTGTATATGCCATTCTTAACTTGAGGGCCCCATAAAAACAGGCCGTAGGACATGGGTTACCAAACCTTGCTATAAATAGTATTCATTATTTTGCATTTATTAATTGGGGTAATATGTACATGGGTGGTTGAAACAAATAAAATCAGGTAGTACAAGAAAGTGTATACATTGGAAAATATCACTCTCTTATCCCATCTTCATTCCCTCAGTTTCTTGCTTCAGAAACAAATACTGTGGCCGGTTTCTTGTGTATCTTTTCAGAGGTATTCTTTGTATATAAAACCCTATGTGGGGCCGGCCCGGTGGCGCACTGGATAGTGCGCCGCTTGGGAAGCGCGGCGGCGCTCCCGCCCGAGGGTTCGGATCCCACATACAGACCAGTTCCCGCTCACTGGCTGAGCGAGGCGCGGGAGCAACACCGAGGGTTGCAATCCCGTTGCCGGTCCCGGTCCGGTACCGGGGGGACACTGAGGGTTGCGATCCATTGCCGGACACGGAAAAAGACAAAAAAAGACAAAAAAAG
>NW_007732543.1:43179-46337 GCF_000696425.1 Galeopterus variegatus | reverse complement strand
GTCCGGTACCGGGGCGACACTGAGGGTTGCGATCCGTTGCCGGACACGGAAAAAGACAAAAAAAAAAAAAAACCCTATGTGACAGATTTTTCCTTAAACAATGAGGTGCTTGATTACACATGTCACTGTACGTAGCTAATGATTCAGGCCTGTGATCCTGAAGGTGGGTACCTTATCAGAGTTGAAGTCACTAGATATTAGTATGTGCCTATCTGAGATAAAACTATGCATTTAAGAAGCTTTTATTTGATAACTTCATGATCCAAGTTAGCATTCCCAACTGCATTTTATGTGCACATGTAACTGCTTACCTTAACATTTGGGAGGTTGTTCCAGGTCTATACATTTTTCTTTTTAGGGGGAGCAGCTGGCCTATACCAGAACTTTGGTATTATAACACCATGCTCTAACCAACTGAGCTAACTAGCCAGCCCCCAGGTCTGTTCTTCTTGGGATTCAAATTAACTGCCTTTTTTCTACCCAAGTTCAGTGACTGATTTATAGTGATGGTGATGATGTTGCATTTTACAGTTCTTATTCTGGATACATATCAGAAGCCAATGTAGTTTATCTAAATTATCAAAAGTACTGATTTAAAAGAGGTAGATAAATAGGTACTGATTTGAAAGAGGTAACATTTGGGGATTTAGCATAATCTGGAACAAGAATAGAGGACCTAGAGTGCTATCCCAACTTGCAAATAAGAGAGAATTTTTCCTCATCTCTCTTCTGCTGTTGTACATGGAGCCAGTGACCTGTGTAAGCACTAGCTCTTGGAATTATTAAACAGCCTTAGAAATATATTTTTTGGATTTAAAGAATGGGCATCCCTGGAAGCTAAAGGACCTGACTTTAGGAATTTATCCGACAAATGTGCTTACCTAAATATTTGTAATGAAAATTTCTAAATGCTTACATAAGAAACTTAACTGTATTTATTCTTTTTTTGAATACTATCAGGAAACCTGAGAAAGTAGAGATTTTTGTATTCTTTACACCCTTGGATACTGTGGACTTTTTGAAAAGGTCTTATATTATACTTTGTAGTTGAATAGCTATTTTTTTAATATCATAAGGAAAGATAGTTTTTTTGGTTTTTTTTTAAGAGCATGTTCAGAAGTTGTAGGGAGTTAAGTTCAGTTTGTCACTTCTACTGCTTGTTAGCTGTATGATCTTGGGAAAGTTACTTACCCTTTTCTGATAAGCGGTTTCTTCAAGTACTGGGTAAAATTGGAATAACAATCATTCCTAATTCACAGGAATGTTATGAATAAAGCACTGAGGATAGTGCCACACATTGTGCCTAATAAATTTTAGCTCTTGGTAATAACCTCTTCCTGAGAATACCCCGAAATGAGATTATTGGGGCCAGATGTATCTACCTATATAATGGAGCTATCTAACTGTGCTAAACAAGGGTAGACATTCTCCTGCAAAACTGTGTATAGCAGGCATCTTACTTCTGTTGTATGAAGCCTCCAGACTGAGGTTCTAACTCCAACGTTGCCTTTGTATTCCAGTGTTCTCTTCTGTTGCTAGAGAAATGGCTGCGAAGTGAACATGCAGAGTTTTTTGTTTTCATTATTAAAGATCTCTCATGACCCATTAACCACCTATCCTTCTTCCATAATTTTTATACATTATTGTCATGCCCAGCTAGATAGATGCTCTGAAAAAAATAATATTTACAATGGAAATCTAAAATATCATTTTACTTGATTTTGCTAGACATACCTTTAAATAATTTTCTAAGATGTTCTCCTTGTGTCATAGAAAAAGCTATCTTTCACTTAAAGCACATCGTTGAAAAAAATGAACTTTTTTTTTCTGGTATATGGATTTTGTCTCGTTTTCCAGGAGGAGTATAATATCTTGCAAAAGCTGTATCAATTTAAAAAGCCTGGAGCGAACCTAACAGAGGTATTTCCCCACTTGCTTCTTTTGGGTTTTATCCATTTATCATGTATCTAATAATATCTTGCAACTTATTAGAGTGATCTCAGAGGACTGTCCAAATACTGTGTGTGTGTGTGTGTGTGTGTGTGCGCGCACGCGCGCGCGCGCGCGGTGGTGAAGCCCTCAGTACTTAAAAATCATGTTTTAACTAATTGAAACAAGATTTTTCACAGTAATGGGATTTTGCTTGTCTTTTGGAAGAATCACTGTATAATCTCAGCTTTGTAATGTATTTAAAGGAAGAGTTGGTAGATATTGTTGATACTCGAATTCATCAATTAGAAGATTTAGAAGCTACTTTTGCTGATTTATGTGATGCTGATGATGAAGAAACTGTTCAGAGATGGGCTTCAAACCCTGGGTAAGACCTCCAAACATTTTTCCCCAATTCTGCAAACTTTCAGTCCTTGGTATATTCCTAAGTTTGTTAGGTAAATTGGTAAATTGCTTTGTAAAAATTACTATTAAATTTCAACACAGATTTACTAACAATAGGTAGCATTTGTTGAGTGTCTTCTATGTGCTCTATATCTTTTTCCTTACATTATCTTATTTATTTCTTACAACAGTCATATGGTTTTACTTTTATTATGTCCATTTTACAAATAAGGAAACCAAGGCACAGAGATTAAGTAAGTTGCCCAAAGTCGCATAGTAAGTGGGCGTGCTTTTAGTCACAGTGCAATTGCTACTCCTAAGTATAAGATAGGTCTTTTTTTCATGCCCGGCAACGGATTGCAACCCTCAGTGTCACGCCCGTACCGGGGACCGGCAACGGGATCACAACCCTCGGTGTTGCGCCCGCCCCGCGCTCAACCAGTGAGCGGGAACCGGTCTCCACATGGGATCCGAACCTCAGCGGGAGCGCCTCCGTGCTCCCAAGCAGCGCACTCTCCAGTGCGCCACCGGGCTGGCCCTGTACATGTATTTTAAACGTAAATCAATGGTGTTCCAGTCTTAGCACTAATCTCAATATACCTAAAAGCTAGAACTGGCTAACAGTCTATCATTCTGCAACCTCAGCTTTAAAGTTTTGAAAACTGGAACTCAAATGTTAAAGTTTTCCTAGAATACATAAGTGCAAGGCATGAAAGAACATGCTAATCTTCTATTTTATTGTTAGTTTTGAATGCACACGAAAGATTTAATGGGCTATGATCAGTCAACACAGTAAAATGACAGATTCTGCATGCTCTTTTTTA
>NW_007732543.1:36753-42950 GCF_000696425.1 Galeopterus variegatus | reverse complement strand
TAAAAAAGAGCATGCAGAATCTGTCATTTTACTGTGTTGACTGATCATAGCCCATTAAATCTTTCGTGTGCATTCAAAACTAACAATAAAATAGAAGATTAGCATGTTCTTTCATGCCTTGCACTTATGTATTCTAGGAAAACTTTAACATTTGAGTTCCAGTTTTCAAAACTTTAAAGCTGAGGTTGCAGAATGATAGACTGTTAGCCAGTTCTAGCTTTTAGGTATATTGAGATTAGTGCTAAGACTGGAACACCATTGATTTACGTTTAAAATACATGTACAGGGCCAGCCCGGTGGCGCACTGGAGAGTGCGCTGCTTGGGAGCACGGAGGCGCTCCCGCTGAGGTTCGGATCCCATGTGGAGACCGGTTCCCGCTCACTGGTTGAGCGCGGGGCGGGCGCAACACCGAGGGGTGTGATCCCGTTGCCGGTCCCCGGTACGGGCGCGACACCGAGGGTTGCAATCCCGTTACCGGTCAGTAAAAAAGACAAAAAAGGAAAAAAAAAAAATACATGTACAGATGGGTTAGCAAGATGTTGGAATAGACGGTCCCCAGAGTCACTCTCTCCCACAAATTAACCAATTTACAACTATAAATATGTAACAACAGCCAAGCTGGGGCCTCTGGAGCTCAGGGGAAGAGGAGGAGAGACCTACAGAGTTCATGAAGGCAGGAGAAACCACAATGAGAGAAAGAAAAAACTGCTCGGAGTGTTTCAGGCCACGGCTGCTTTAAGGCTGGAGCTGCTGAGTGCATGGAGCAGGAGCCAGCAGAAACTGCAGCTGTGCCTTTCAGATGTAGTTGCTTGGAGGTGGCAGGGGAGAAGGGGTTCACTAATAGGGTTCCCATGGAACCACACAGGAGCAAGGAGCCAGAACAGCTGGAAAAGGAGAGGCATTTAGAGGCTGGTGAGTCATCACAAGGGACCAGCACACACCCATCCCGTGGGAAGTGTTTGGAGCATGGGCAGTGGGGGAGATGAGCCCATCGGAAGAACACTAAGACACAGCAAGGACAGCCGATCTGCCCCCAGTCAGCGCAGGGCCACTGAGAGGAGACTGGTTGCGAATGCAGAATTGCATGGGGTACAGTTTGATAAAAAAACTCAGACCCAGATCAGAGTTTCTACATAACCCAGGTGCCCCAGGTCTCTGGAGAGCTGGAAGTACCTATATGGTCAACCATTAATCCCTGAGCTGCACAATATCCTTCTCTAGGGAAACAGCAGCAAAGCAGCAATTTAGCTCAACACCACAGCTCAAATACTGGTTCCCACAGGAAGTTCTCCTGTTTTAGAAGTAAGCAAAGGACAAAAAATTAGTTCCGGGCCAGGCACACTGCTAGCACCTTGGGGCCCGCCCTGGGGCCCAGGGCACCGAGCCTGGGACCAGACCCCCACCCACAACCAGACATACCACCAGCACCAAGGAGCATGCCAAAAACATCACCTCCATGTGGGTGGCACACCACAGTAACCACAGCTGCTGCAAAAGTGGCTAGACATTACAACTACCACGCAGATGGTCCACCAGCCCCTGGAGTGCATTGACACAGGAGAATCAGCAGCAGAGACCAAATAAAAGATGTCTCTCTCCACAAAGCCCATTCCAGAGTGACAGAAGAAGCATCTGCTCTGTGATAATATTGGGGGACCTGAATACACCTCTCAGCATTGGACAGATCATCTACGCAACAAATCAACAGAGTAACCATTACTCTTTCAGAGAAAGAGAAGAAATCTAGGGTTATCAGTGGTGGGAAGGGGAAGAGAGGCAGATAGGTAGAGATGGACAAGGAGCATAAAGAATAAGTACAATTTGTAACAATATACATACCAGTAATATTGATTTGATCAACATGTCAGCATTGAATCCCAAAAATATGTATAATCAATTACGATTCAATAAAGAGTAAATAAATAAAATACATATACAGATACCAGTAGTTATGCATAAAGGATACATAAGAAAATAAACAGTAGTTAAGTAAGGTAGAACAAAGATTTTCTCTTGGATCATCTCAGAGCTTTGAATGTTGTACTAGGTGCATGTATTTAAAAAGTAAATAAAATAATGTGTTAAAAGAAAAAATGGGGTGAGAATATCATGTACAGTTTTATTTCAACTTTTTAGAATCTGAGTGAAGTAAATAATTTGCTAAGAAGTGTGAATTATCAAAATTCACTCAAGTAAAGACAGAGAAACTAAGTAAATCAGTAATCATAAAATGAATTTAAAAAGTGAAGAATTATTCCTATAAAGGCATCAGGCCCAGACAGGTGTGCAGCCCAGTTCTACCAACACTTCAGAGACCAGATAACTTCTATGACATAGAAATTGTTAAGGAGGAAAAAAATCTCAATGCATAAAAATATTAAAAAATTAAAAGATTTGTCAACAAGGCCATTAGTGATTAGAGTCTTTTAAAAACAAGAAAGTCTTACAGTGTATTTTTTAATGGTCTATTTTCAGGTTCACCAGGCTGGTCTAACCTGTGATTATTCAGAACTTCCTCACCATATCAGCACAGAACAAGAAATAGAGTATCTTATTCAGTCTGTGTATTATTTACTAAAAAATTTACCAAAACCTACTCTTGTGACAATCGCAAGGTAAGTGTGGGAGGCTGAATAATGGGCCACCAGAGATGTCCACCTCATCTCTGGAACATGTGAATATGTTAGCTTATATGGCAAAAGAGACTTTGCAGAGTGATTATTTGCAGAGTGAATTTCGAGATGAGGACATTATCCTGGATTATCCAAGTGGCCCAGTGTTAATCATAAGGGTCCTTAAAACAGGGAGGCCAGAGGGTCAGAATCAGAGAAAGAGAGCTTGGAAGATGCTACCATGCTGTCTTCAAGGATGGATGATGGGGCCACAGGCGAAGGAATGCAGGCAGCCTCTAGAATCCAGAAAAGGCAAAGGAACAGATTCTCCCCTAGGTCCCAGAAGGAATGCAGCCCTGCCAGCACCTTTGTTTTAGGATTTCTGTCCTCCAAAACTAAGATAATGAATTAGTGTTGCTTTAGGCCAGTAAGTTTGTGATATTTTTTTACAGCAGCAGTTAGGAAACTAATATAGTCTCTGTAGGTGAATCTAATGCTTACTAATACAGTAATATTACCAATATTTTTACCCACTTAGCTCAAAATTCAGAGGTTGTATTTTCTCTTTCCTATTAGTAATGGTAGGCAAACAATGTACAGTTATTACTATCTTGTCTTTGAATTTTATACTCAGGTAAACACAAAAATTCTCATTTCTTTGTCTTACAAGTGAATATTTAGCTGCCATCATGTTTTAAATTTGGACATAATTGCTGAATAGTTAACAACAATTTAATAAAACTTTCTTTCCTATGTTAATCTTTGCACTGGTTTTATATGGAAGTATGAGATTCTAAAGTAAGTACTTTAAATACTCAGGCTAATAAAAGAGTATTTATATAATATTTTATGAGCGATATTTTGTAACATCCTTTTACCACCCTGAAAGAAAATTTATAGATAATATAACCTACCTACACACATAATTTAAATATATGATATACATAATATATAGGTAATATAGCCTACCTATGCACATAATTTGTGTGTATGTATGTACGTGCACAAAATATCACTATAACATAGGGGGAAATTAAAGTAATTGTTTTTTATGTTTTGGCCAGTACGGGGATCTGAACCCTTGGAATTGATGTTACCAACATCATGCTGAAACCAACTAACTGGCCAGATCTGTGGGAAGTGAAAGTAATTGATGACAAAATAATATTGTATTAAAATGCCTTACTAGACTTGCATCTTTACTAAGAGTCACTAAATGTAGCAGTTACAAATGCAGAGAGATACCCATGTGTTGTATTGGCCAAATACCATAATGACATGATTTTTCAAATCATTAAACAACCTCTTTAAAAGAAGTCAAAAATCTTTTTGAAAGGATTGAAGTACCTCTCGTTAAGGCTCATAAATTAAGCTCTTACATATGGTACTTTAAAGTAGGTCTTTATCCGTATGTATGTGTTAGTATTTAATAACTTAAAATTGCTTTATATCATTTATTGTGTCTTAAATTTTTACATCAAGCCTTAAAAATAACCTTGTCACCATAGAAAGGAATGAGTTTATCACAGGTCTTTAGATTATTTCTTTAGGTGTAAAGTTCTTATACTAAGAAATAGGCTACATAACTATATAATTCCAATTTCTTCTATAAAGATTTCTATGGCACTCCTCTCTGTCATCTAAATGGTTTTTCTCACTCCAGTTCAGAACCAAGAGACACTGCTCAAATCAGTTCACATCTTAAATCCCACCGTAATTGGCAGTAATGTTGTAGCTGCCCAGTACAACTAAAGTTGTCCTTAGTGAGTTCTAGAAAGACTCTCAGAATGCTGTTTCCTGCCCCACACCACCACTCCACTCCGCCTAGGAAACTAATACCAACACCATCACACCAGCACATCCACACATTTCATTTTGGATCAAACCATGGATCCTTTACATTTATGTAGTTAACAAATTGTTGTTGGAAGTAGAACCCTTTTATCAGTTGCAAAACCTCTACCCTAGGCATTTCTAGCCCTAGCACACACATAATAAAAGAATAAGAAAGATACCCAGTCGCTGAGATAATAAGCCCCTATATTCCCAAGCAACATCTCTCTCAAGGGAAACATGTTCTAGCAATTAAGCACTGAGGTTCATGCCTCATGGTTTTGAACCTGTCATCAGCACTTACTAGCTATGTGACCTTGTACAGGTTCATCTCTCTTTGTTTCAGATTCCTTTATGAAAAGGATGGTAATTGTACATATGTTACAAAGTTGCTGAGAATATTAAAGAACGTAACATGTAAAGTACTTGACTATAAACATTTAGTAGCTTTCAACTGAATTCCAAAATTCAGCACACTTTCATTCCTGTTTTACATCGAAATGAACACATGCAGCCTTTTCCTCACTGCACAGTATGATTTTATCCAAATTATGAATATTTTTCTTTTTTCTTTTTCTCTTCTTGGTTCCAGGTCAAGTATGGATGATTACTGTCCTCCTGAGCAAGTTGATGCCATTCAAGAAAAGGTCCTTAGTGTGTTACACTCCCTCTATGGGACTCTAGACATTCACCTGGTATATTCAGAATCTTCTCCATCTTGAAACAAACAAAACCATAAAGTTTTATTACATATTGGTATAGTAAAGTTTTCATTAACTTATTTGTAAATGCATCTTACAGAGAACACTGTTTTATGTTAACTTTCAGTTGAAATCTTCCAGGTATTTTGAATCTCCAAACAAATATCATCAGTTGTTGAATGATGACAGTTTTTTTGTCATCAAGTCTACCCCAATTGATGGAACTGTTGCTTATTTTTCTTCCCTTTCATCAATCTTTTTTGGTGAGGATTTTTTTTTTTTTCCTTTTTTCACCCTAGTTCGACTACATTTATTGGTTCAGTCAACCAACTGATATTTATTGAACACTTACATGTGCCAGACATTATTAAGTACTGAGTGTATGGCAATGAACAGAATAGACAAGGTTCCTGCCCTCTTGGGGGAAACCGATAAGAAACAAATTATGGATTGTGAGAAGTGTTATGAAGGAAAGGACAACCACAAACATGTCAGGCATGCTAGTACTCAGGGCACCCTGGCCTTATAGGAAAGTAATAGTCTCGAAAGCTACTACCAAAAAAGAAAAACTTACTAGTCCATGAAAATGTTGCAGGAAGTCTACCTTTCCAACACTTTTAGCATTGTGTCCTAGTGCTTGCCAAATGCTTTGCAGCATTATTAGTATTAAGGAGGTCTGGTTAAGTAAACTTGACCAAACAAATTATTATTATTATTATTATTATTATTTTTACCAATCACAAAAGCCCTTCAGCGTTTTTGTTTTTTTTGTTTTTTTGGGTATTAAGGAGGTCTGGTTAAGTAAACTTGACCAAACAAATTATTATTATTATTATTATTATTTTTACCAATCACAAAAGCCCTTCAGCGTTTTTGTTTTTTTTGTTTTTTTGGTTTTTTTTTACCTCCCCACAGGTGGTCATTGTGGGCATCAACTACCATTACAGTTCCTAAATGCCACTTTATTGGCAGGCTGGATTGATCCTTTTTTCAAACAAACCAGCTTTTTATGTAAACAGGAGAGGAAAAAGTTAAGTCTTTAATTCTGAC
>NW_007732543.1:34769-36503 GCF_000696425.1 Galeopterus variegatus | reverse complement strand
CCCTTCCTGACTTGCTCTTAATCATGGAACTTTTCATTTTCTCAGTTTTCCAAAGTCTTCACCTCTTCAGTATCCCTTTCATTTGGGAATCATTTTAACCACCTACTTATTTTCTTTTCCTTGAAAAGGCAAAATGTCATTTAAAGAGAAAAAACAAAGAACACACATTACTTAGTCCTAAAACAGCAGTTTTTTTCATTTTTGCATGTAACTTTCATGCTTGTCCACACGGGTACCTGTAGAGTTGCATGAAGCTAAAATTATAGTGTGACCTTTGTGTGGCTAACATCCAAGGACGTATTACCATCGCCTCTCAGTAGATGGCACCAGAGCCTGTTTTTTCCAGTGATTCTATTTTTTGGTGAATTTTTCTTGTCACCAATTTGATTTCCCAAGTCTGATAGTATGTATGCTTATTTGTCTTGTGAAAAGCAAAGCAAAGTGATTCAGATTTCCATTTTGATAGAACATTACATGCCAAAAAGGTTTATTTTCTCTGTAAAATCAGAATTACAAAATTGTGCTATTTATTTATTTTTAAATTTTGAAAACTTTCTGTTGGAGTTCTATAAATAGATATTACTTTTATAAGTAAATTATTTTGTATGCCAAAAGAAATGAAAAGATATGTTTTGAAGTTTTGAAGATTTTAAATTATAGCACTAATTAATTGTGTATGATCTCACTATGTTGATGGCTTTGATTTTATGAGTCTGTCTACTAGTCATTTATTATGATTCTCATGAACTGTAATGATTCTTCATTGTTTTAACTCAGGTTGAATAAAAGCAGTTTCTTTTGTAGAAACACTAAGATTGTTTGGGTCGCATGCTCTGTGATTGTCTCTTTGAAGAATAAAATTCAGTCCCTGCTTGTTGAATAGAACCAACTTAGTAAATTATGTCTCTGTGCATTCCAAATAGAAATATATTTACAAGACATCCTTCATTTGTGTTCTAAGTATCAGTGAGGGAATACCACAGTAGTGTTTTAGATTATGTACAAATATCATTGAAGTATGAGATTTGAGCAGCTTTTTGAAAAATGTGACATAAATGTAAGCATAGGCCTTAGCTTTGACACTTAATATTTCCCAGTATCTAGGGGGAAATTTTTGTTTAAGTCCAGCCTTTGATAGTATTCCTTTCACTGACAATTTTATATCTCTTTAGAAATATTTTCTATAGACATCTGTCTTTATGTGTTCTAGGTTCTCAAGGAGCTAAGTCAATGTCTGTCACTCTTTATATGATAATCTCTCCTAATCTTCACTTTGTTTTAGCAGTGGTGGCCCTGGATTGCTGGCAATAGATTCATCGTACCACCAATAGTTTATAGTCGGTGATATGTTTCTTAGTACAAGATTCTCTCATTCATCATACATTTCAAGAGAAAGCACTTCCATGAAACATAAGCAGTTTTTGTTGGACATTTTTCAGAGATGCTTGAAATACAGTTCTGCCTTCTCAAAGTATACTGATACTTTGATGAAAGGATCAGCTTTTTTTATGTATATATTTAAGGTATACAACATGGTGTTTTGATGTACATATATGGAGCGAAATGGTTACTGTAGTTAAATAAATTAACATATCCATCTTCTCACATAGTTACCTTTTTTTCATATGTGGCAAGAGCACCTGAAATCTACTTCTCTAGTAAAAGTCCTAAATACAGGGCCGGCCCGGTGGCGCACTGGATAGTGTGCCGCTTGGGAGGCGCGGCGGCGCTCCC
>NW_007732543.1:30956-33827 GCF_000696425.1 Galeopterus variegatus | reverse complement strand
AAAAAAAAAAGTCCTAAATACAGTACAGTATTATTAACTATCTTCTCCATGTTGCACCTTGAATCTCTGGACTTATTCATCCTGCATATCTGTTGCTTTGTATCCTTTGATCTACATCTCTCCATTTCCTCCCTACCCCCCAGCCCGGCCTGTGGCAACCACCATTTTATTCTTTACCTCTGTATATTCAACATTTTTTTTTAGATTCCACGTAAGTAAGAGCATCAGCTTTATAAACACTCATTATTGTGCTCGGCTGCACTACTTTATCTTCAGTTGTAGCACTTCTGTTTTAATATTTGTTTCTAAACTAATTGGTCCTGGGCTGCCTCTGGCCTTTTGTAATTCTAGCTGCACTCCCAAGTTTCCAGACATCAGCACCATCCTTTTCTTCTATTCTCATTTAAGTTCAGCAAATTAAATTAAGATGACTAAAGAGGTTTCCATGAACCTTGATTCTTAGAAGAGAGTTCTCTGAACAGTGAATATTCTGGCCACTCACTAGAAAGATATATCTTAATATTGCAAATTAATAAGTTGGAATCCTGTACATTAGTATCTTGTGAGCTTGGTTCCTATAATGCAGAAACAGGAGCCCCATTATGGAGAAGAAGAGAAAGGCCTGTACTGCACAGTCTCACTTCCTTATAGAATCTTTCTTGAATGGTCACTCAACCTCCATCCCCACCACGTCTCTACAAACAGCATCCCTACCGTGTCTCTTAACTTCAAAACGCTCTTTGACAGCAAGCAGATCTCTGAAGCCTACCAATCAGCCATCAGCACTGTTTAGGAGCCACACCACCCTATTTGAGGCAAATCACGACGAGACTGAGCTGAGTAAGAAGGTTCGTGCCTGAATGCAGTAGAGTGTAGTGGTAAGAGCATGGACTCAAGAGGCCGACTGCCTGGCTCCAGTGTCCCTTTCATCATCCAACTGTGTGACCTCTTCAAGCCTCAGCTTCCCCTTTTACATTGAGAACTTAACTCATCAGGATATTTTGAAGAAAACATATAAAGCCCTTAGCACAAGAATAATTTAGTAAACATTTGCTGTTTTCAAACTCCAATGGATATTTCAGATCTCAGCTTCTCTTCTCATGCCTCTCCTGTGAATAGTGATTTTTTAAGCCCCATGTTAGCTCCCACTAAATGTCAGTGAATAATGGAATGTCAAGGTTAGAGGTCTTTATTCAAAGAAGGCAGGTCCTTGCCCATAAAGAAGTAACAGCTTTAGACAGAATTGCTCATAATTTAAAACTTTTGTCTTTCAGTTGTGCAAGCATCCATTTGTTCACTTTTAAATTTTGTACCCTTGTGCAATCGATCAGGGAGGGTCAGGAAAGTCAAAGGCTGTAGTAGTTTTTTTTTTTTTTTTTCTTTACACTTTCCCTTCTGCCTGCTTGTAGGTGTAACTCAGATCTGTGATGCTGACTGTTGCAGACAGTGTTTGGAAGTTTCTTACCCCCAGACTTACAAATTACCTTCATAGAATAGAGTCTAAGGTTATTCTCACCATTTCTGATAGTGCTGATTTACTATTGAAGGTGACGTGAAGCAAAAAAGTCCCTCATGAATCAGTAAAAGCATGACAGGGAGGTGGGGGTAGAAGAGCGACCTCCAACCAATCCACAACTATCTCCAAACCACTCACAAGCATTTCCTTCAGCTGGGCCTCAGCCTTGCGAAAGGTCAGCCCAGGCATGTTGAGGGGTAGGGAAAATGGGATCCTTTAGAGAAGGGGGAATGCCTCTGTCTGCTTGGCATAAGGTTGTGTAGCAGCCCATCAGAGCCGACCCTGATCACTCGAGGAAGGGGTGGGGCTGGAGTCATGGTTGGAGCTAGGCTCAAACGCCAGCTTTTTGGACAGAAATTGCTCTGAGAACTACATGGCAGCATCATCTGCCCCCCTCTGTAGCATTGCCCCAACTGGAGCAGGCACAGATAAGGCACCATCATCACAAGGTGGCTCCTGAAGGACTGGTAGCTTTGAAATCAGTCTAAATCCAGGTACTGCCTCTGCCAGTTACAAGTTGTACGAACTTGGACAACTTAAACTGTTAGAGTCTGTTGATTTAGGCATGGTTCAAGGCCCTCCCTCTGTCCCTGGAGGACTCTGTACTGTGCTCTGTTTTCATAGTTTCTTTAGCTGGTTACATCTGCCCTCCCAGTTCGACCATGAGCTCGTTCAGGGCATCATCGTACATCTTTGTAGCTCCAGTCTCTGGCATAGTCCCTGTCACATAAGGCTTCTAAAATGTTTAATGAATTAATGAGTAGTGAAAATATTGATAGTTACTGGTGGCTTGGCAATGATAAGCCTTATGTGCCCTGTTATACATCCTATTGTGAACACACTGAGAACAAATTGAGCAAATACAGGCATTGATACAGAACAGACATTTACCAAGGATTAGGTATGTTGAATACATGAATCCAAAAGAGCTAAAAGTTAATACTTGTAATCTAATGATTGTGTCATAGAATAGCCATTATAAGAAAAGAAGGGCAGTTGTGTTAGTTTTCCAGCTGTTTTGCCATCTGTTTTGTTATATTATAGATAAGACCTAATAAGAAACGTGTTCCCCAGTGCTAGCATGACCTAATAATACAAGAGTACTTCAAAAAGTTCATGGAAAACTAGAATTAAAAAATAATACGAATCTTGCCGTGAACTTTTTGAAGTACCTTCTTACATATAATTTGAGTTTCTATCTAAAATTCAAAATGTAACATTTGATACTACTGTCCAAAAACTGTATATGAACCTTTGGCCCCTAAAAATATGTTTTTGTTTTTGTTTTTGTTTTTTTTTTAAAAAAGATGACCGGTAAGGGGATCTTAACCCTTGACTTGGTGTTGTCAGCACCA
>NW_007732543.1:26832-30622 GCF_000696425.1 Galeopterus variegatus | reverse complement strand
TTGTTTTTGTTTTTGTTTTTTTTAAAAAAAGATGACCGGTAAGGGGATCTTAACCCTTGACTTGGTGTTGTCAGCACCACGCTCAGCCAGTGAGCGAACCGGCCATCCCTATATGGGATCCGAACCCGGGGCCTTGGTGTTATCAGCACCGCACTCTACCGAGTGAGCCACGGGCCGGCCCTAAAAATATGTTTTTAATGGTCAGCTTTGCTGACTTACAGAGGAGTGACACTTATTCCTCATTTCTGATATTTCCTTCCCTGTAGAGGTACCTTCCATTACAGTCCTGGCCTTGCCCTGCCCTTTTACACCTTCCTGGGTGAGGAAAAGTGAAAGAGAATTAGCAGATGCCTTGTTATAGAAGTATACATCTGCTCTGCCCTTCCATGCCTTAGGTTTGTAAGGACGGGCTCCATAGGAGTTGTCCAGTGGTGCTGGTGGATGGCAAAGTCTTTGTCTCTGGGGTGCAGTATTAGGAAACTAGTTGTTCCCACAGACTTAAGCCATGGTCTCTAAAATCAGTTTTATCGGTAATGATGATACAGTCATTGCTTGGTATCCGTGGGAGATTTGTTCCAGGATCCCCCACAGATACCAAAATCCACGGATGCTCAAGTCCCTCATAAAAAATGGCATAGTATTGGCAAATGACCTATGCACATTCTTCTGTATTCTTTAAATCATCTCTAAGTTACTTATAATACATAATACATGTAAATGCTATGTAAATAGTTGTATACTGTATTTTTTATTTGTATTTTTGTTGTTGTATTGTTATTTTTTATTTATTCTTTCCAAATATTTTCAGTCTGTGGTTGGTTGAATCCATGGATGAGGAACTTATGGATACTGAGAGCCAACTGTATATATTTATCTCTATCTGCCTGAATGCCTATGCCTATTTCTAAGCTTTTTAGACAGTGTAGAATGTTGATGTGTATAAGGCTTCATCAAACCCCAACATAACAATGCTTGCTTGATAAATAGTATGGAAAGTTTATAAATGCAGCAGCTCTTTGGCATTCTAATCAAAAAGTAGGGCACTCTGACCATTCTGAATTAACCTGGAATAACATACATTCTCTGAATACAGCCTGTTTTTCTGCTATGCAGTGTGGACATTTTTTAACTTTTTAGGTTTTATTTTGCTTTTAGTGCTCTTTTTAGATGTTAGACTTATTTAATTTTTACTTGACATCATGCTAAGACAAGGCAATACAGCATCCTAATAGGCTTCCCGTATAAGCAACAACTAGTTAGAAAATAACACAGAAAAAAAGATCTTACTTATAACACCATAACTTCAAAATAAAAGATACATTACTACCTGCACAGGTAAAACTTTACAAAGTTACCAAAGAAAAATATGAAGACATGACCATTTATGGACAGATATGTGCTTGTATGAGATTCAATATTTTAAAGATGTCAATCCAGCCCGGCAATGACCAAGCCACTAAAAGAAGCTCCCTGGGCTCCTGAGCCTGGCGGCTCCCCCGCAACCCTCCCCATCATCCACAAGCAGGCAGCAAAGGAGCCAGCAGCCAGCAGTGGGCCAGCTCTGCCCTCTGCCCTCCCTCCTCCCCCTCCCCATCCACCTCCCCCTCCCACCATTCTACAACAACATCTTAGAATGTAAAAAAATAATTTAAAAAGATGTCAATGTTTCCTATATCAAACTCTACATGTAATGTAATTTCAATAAACATTCCAAGGACATCTTATTTTAACTAGCAAAGCTGATTCTAAAGTTCATTTGGAAAAAGATTATGCAAGGAGAACCAAAAGAAAATTGAAAAAAGTTAAAAAAAATAAATTAGGGCCGGCCCAGTGGCGCACTGCTGTAGTGCGCTGCTTGGGAAGCACGGTGGTGCTCCCGCCGAGGGTTCGGATCCCACATACAGACCGGCCGCTCACTGGCTGAGCGAGGGGTGGGAGCAACACCGAGGGTTGCGATCCCGTGGCCGGTCCCGGTCCGGTACGGGCGTGACACTGAGGGTTGCGATCCGTTGCTGGTCACGAAAAAAGACAAAAAAGGAAGAAAAAATAAAATAAAATAAAAAATAAATTAGCTATACTGGTGCTAAAATACATTATTAAGTCATATTAATTAAAACAGTATGGTGTGGGCATATAAGCAGAGAAACAGACGAACAGAATAAGGTCTGGAAATAGACCTATATTAAAGTAAGGGCACCTAGTTTAGCAAAAAACAAATAACTAATGGCTCATACAAAATGAAAGTTTATTTCTCATTTTCATAAAGTCCAAAATAAGTTTCTGCTCAGTAGGATTCCTCTAAGCATGGATTCTGGCCTCAGGCTCTTTGCATCATGGGCTCTGCCATCCTCAACATGTACTTTGCAAGGTTTTCCTAGAGGATATCTCCATTCCGGTAGCAAACAGGCAAAAGGATGAAGGAGCACCTTTTGGGAGGCTTTTATGTGCCAGGCCCATCAGTTCCTAACCACAAGGGTACTGGGAAATGGATGCTGTTGTGTGCCCAGAAAGGAGGAAGCTTTGGTGAACAGCCGGCATTCTCCCACAAGACCCAAATACATACTGGAATTTGATGTATAATAAGGGTGGCATTTTATGTCAATTGGGAATGACAAATTACTCCAAATAGGATGCTAAAGAACTGGATAACTGTCTCAGAAAAAAAGATAAAGTTCAATTCTCAATTCCCTCCTTACAACAAAATTAATTACAATTGAATAAAACTTAAATAAAATGAAAAAAAAGAAAAGATGTAAGGAACTAAAGAAGTAATTAGAAACCACAGGAGAAAAGGAAAACCTTTCATAAATAAGCACATTTTTTCTTTGAGGACTCAAATAATACAGGGTTCAGGATCGCATAGTATAATCATCCCAGGTTTCATAGTCCTACTGTTTCCCTTTCAGGGCCCTGACATGAACATATGATATCTGCTCTGCCTGTGAGTTCAGTATACTTTGTAGTGCTGATATTTTTATGGTGATATTCTGAGGCTAATATGTAGCATAGTCTGCCCTCCTGCAGCAAGAGATGAGTGTCTAGTTAAAGTTGGCTATGAAAGCCATTTGGTTTTCTGTCACTCCTAGGGATTTGAGATAAGAAGAGGAGATTCCAGAGAATTATTAGTCTATCAAATGATAAATTATGAAAACTGCTATGACAAAAACTGACAAATAATAAAGTGCAACAAATTGGCTGGATAGTAGACAGACATTCATAAATTAGTAGTTTTTCTACACAACAGCAATAGACAGGAAGTGTAATGGAAAGAAATTCACAACTGAACCTAAGAATAAACATAATAAGTATACAAAATCTTTATAAAGAAGAAAAGTAAACTTTATAGGATATAGAAGAAAACCTAAAGAAATGGAGAATATTACTGGTCATAGAAAGCCTCAATGTTAAGATGCCAGTTCTCTCCAAACTGATCCATAAGGACAGTGTAACCCCAAAGATAACCCAACAGTATTTAGTATATCGTTTGACAAGCTAATTCAAGAACTTATAAGTAAGGTTAGAAGTGTATGGGCCGGCCCGGTGGCGCACTGGAGAGTGTGCCGCTTGGGAGCTCCCGCCGAGGGTTCGGATCCCATGTGAAGACCGGTTCCCGCTCACTGGCTGAGCGCGGTGCGGGCGCAACACCAAGGGTTGCAATCCCGTTGCCGGTCCCCGGTAGGGGCGCAACACCGAGGGTTGCGATCCCGTTACCGGTCAGTAAAAAAGACAAAAAGGAAAAAAAAAAAAGAAGTGTATGCATGGCTTAGACAGTTTTGGGGGGGGGGGGGGG
>NW_007732543.1:19238-25936 GCF_000696425.1 Galeopterus variegatus | reverse complement strand
AAAAAAAAAAAAAAAAAAAAAAAAAATAAGGCGCTTTGATATGGGGAGGGGGGGGGGGGGGGGGGGATAAAGGGAGAAACTTACCCTGCCAGAAACAGATGCTTACACACAGTAATTCAATCTATCATTTATCAGATGATAAAAGTTGAATTTTGTTTTTGGCGAAAGGCTAGACTGTTCAAGAAATTGGGTAGGTAGCCATGCGCTTTGGGGGCGGGAAGGTGGAGTTGATCTCTACCTCACATTATTATTGCATAAGGATTGTATATCTTAACAATAAGCCACTATAAAAGTATTATACAAAAACACAGGAGACTGTATAACTGGGAGTAGGAAAGGCTTAAATAAAAAGTATTACAAGGAGAGAGGTTAATATAACTATGTCTAAATTTATAACTTCGTAAAAACACAAAGACGTAAGCATAGTTAAAATATAAATACGAAAAAAAGTACAAACTGGAAATAAATAAATACAATGTAATGAACAAAATTTAAATTTAGGATATGTATAAGAATAAAAAAAACAAATAGTTCAGAAAAGCAAAGAATGTGAACTGGCAAGTCACAGAAGAGAAAATACAAATGACCAGGAAACATATAAACAGATGTTTACTCCTAGTTGTTACAGACATATAAATTAAGATGTAACTTTTCACCATCTAATTGTCAAAAAATAAAAAATGTTGGTAATATCCATCAAGAGTGTAGGAAAAGTGTACTCTTCCACTCAGCTGATGGGAATAAATTATTTCAGCTTCTCTGAAAAGCAACTTGGCAGTAACTGAAAACATAATTCTCAATGACCCAGTTATTCTATTTCTCAATGTCTCTCCAACAGAAATACTCGAACGTATTTTGAAGTGGTTTATTCACAAAGATGTTTCTTTCTGAATAATTTGTAGTTAAAAAAAAAAGAACAACAATCTAAATATCTGTCAATGTAGTAATAAATTTCTAAATAAGCCATAGTAGATCCATACTGTGAAATATTATGTAATAACTTAAAAGAATGATGTAAATCAATATGTACTGGCATGGGAAGAACTCCAAGACATATTAAGAATAGAAACAAGATTTAGAATAATGTGTTTAATAGCATCCCATATATGAAAATATTATAAAGACCTCAAAAACAGTGTTACATGATTATACAGGTACTTATGATATACATGATTATACATTGTTTTAGAAAAGGGTATTTACTGTCTAAGGTAGGAGCCACTAGCTACATGTGACTATTTTCATTCACATTCAAATTTTATTTTATTTAAAATTCAATTCCTGGGGCCGGCCCGGTGGCGCACTCCTACAGTGCGCCGCTTGGGAAGTGTGGCGGTGCTCCCGCCGAGGGTTCGGATCCCACATGCAGACCGGCCGCTCACTGGCTGAGCGAGGTGCGGGGGCAACACCGAGGGTTGCGATCCCGTTGCTGGTCCTGGTCCGGTACGGGCGCGACACTGAGGGTTGCGATCCGTTGCCGGTCATGAAAAAAGACAAAAAGGAAAAAAATTAAAAATTAAAAAAATAAAATAAAATAAAATTCAATTCCTGGTCTCACTAGCCACAGATTAAGTGCTCAATAGCCATAGGTTTGTGGCCTGTGGCTACTGTATTGGACAGCACAGATAAAGAACACTTTCTTTATTGCAGAAGATTCTATTAAATGCTGGTCTCAATTCTTAATAAGACCTACAACTTTCCTCATCAAAGGGGCTCTGTAAACCAGCATCATCTGGGAGCTTGTTAGAAATGCAGAATCTTTGGCTGTTCCCAGACTTACTGGACCAAAATCTGCATTTCAACAAGATCCTTGGGTAATTTGTATGCATGTTAAGATTTTTTTTTTTTAAAGATGACCAGTAAGGGGATCTTAACCCTTGACTTGGTGTTGTCAGCACCACGCTCAGCCAGTGAGCGAACCGGCCATCCCTATGTGGGATCCGAACCCGGGGCCTTGGTGTTATCAGCACCGCACTCTCCTGAGTGAGCCACGGGCCGGCCCCATGTTAAGATTTAAATGTATTGCACTAGTCTCCAATAATATTAGCATCATTATCACCAGCATTGAGAAGCTTCTTTAACAGTCCATCTTCTGTGCCTGGTGAAGACTTCTCATGGTTGAAAGCCTGGCTATCACCCACTGATTATCAAGCAATTAGCATCTTGGTTTGAATTTCCACAATTTACATGAGTTTGAACAACTTTGGATGCAATGGGATAGAATTAGTAAAAAAGGAGGTAAAGAAATTTATATAGGGGCCGCCCGGTGGCGCACTGGATAGTGCGCCGCTTGGATCCGACGGCAGCGCTCCCGTCCGAGGGTTCGGATCCCACGTACAGACCGGATCCCGCTCACTGGCTGAGCGAGGCGCGGGAGCAACGCCGAGGCTTGCGATCCCGTCGCCGGTCCCCGGTCCGGTACGGGGGCAACACTGAGGGTTGCGATCCGTTGCCGGACACGGAAAAAAAGACAAAAGACAAAAAAAAAAAAAAAAAAAGAAATTTATATAGATTTACTAATTATTTCTAGAGGATGCCTTCATAGTTGCAAGATATTATAAATAAGCCACTCTTTGGAAAGAAATACAGTAGTTAGTGGTTATGTTTTGTAGATAACCGTTTATGGGTACTTGGCTCAGAGTAAAATTTCCAGTAATATCACCACGTACAAATTCAAAATTGCACTCTCTCGAAAATTTAGATGGAATTGAAGATGGTGCCTCTTGAAATGTATTAAAAGACTCAAAAAGTGATGAAGAAAGTACTGTTAACAGGCATTCCTGCTACTAAACAACTTTCTACAAAAGCCTTATCTTCTGCAAATTTGCACACTAAAAATAACAGAGCTTATGGGGAAAAAGTGTTGAAGCAGGTCACTCAAAGCTTATGCAATTTTACAACAGGAGAATCTTTTTTAAAAAGTACAAGCCAGTAAGAAATTAGCATAGTAAAAAGTAGTACATTAAAATCTTAATAAAGAAATACTACAGTAAGTATAAATTCTTAATTTTTTAAAAAGCTAAAATTAGCTTGATCTAGGAGTAGAAAGTGGTTGAGGCTTTTAGGATGTGACAACAAAAGCAAAAATGCACAAAGATGTTGAAAACTGGGTATTTTGCACATCCAAGACAGAGTGCATGACCAAACTGAGCCAAAAGGAAGAAGGGGGCATGAAAAAAAAAAGACTGAGCACAAAAGAGTATCTTACTCTTCGTTTTAGAAGGAAGGGGATTAAAGAAAATACATGTATCTTATTTGTGCAAAAGATATACAAGAAAGATAAACCAAGAGCTAAAGAGATTGGTTGCCTGCAGGATGTGGGTAGCAGAGGGGAGAAGAGAATGGGAAAATTACAAGGGAGTGGTAGGGCTGAGCAGAGAGTGACGCTTCTCTGCGTATATAGTTTTGTGGGTAGCTTTGACTCAGAACCATAATAATGTTCCACACATCTAAGAAATAAATAAGTAAAATTAACCAGCATGGGAGAAGAACCCACACTAGAATACAACAGTAACAAATGAGCAGACTAAATATATTACAAAGGTTAACAACCATACAAGGGGATGGGGAGGAAAAGAATTAACCTAAGTAACTTTGGAGAACAGTATTTTGACTGGATACTGAAAGGCTAAAGACAAAAAGAACTATTTACAAATACCATATTCTAGTTTTGAAATTTGTTTCTCACAGGGGTATGGATTAGCAATTCAGTAACTACTTTGTTTGTATACTAGTACTGAACAAATAAGTGAATATGTGGTATATAATAAGAGTCAGCTTTCTCACTCTTTACAAATAAGGAAAGGGGGGTGGCTAGAAAGAACTTTGTGTTATTAAATTGGAATCAGAGACATAAGCATTTAAATCACTGTTTTTAGTATGTACCTAATACACACACACACACACACACACACCTTACATTTAGATGTGTGTATATGCATGAATTAGTATACATACATAAATGTCCTAGCTCTGTCTGGTAAGGAGGCCTAGAAGCAATGAAATTCCAGTGGCAGTGCATATACCTAGAGCCTAGATCTTGGATTTTTTTTTTATCATTATACAATGCAATCTATTTTCTTGGTCCTTTCCCCGCTCCCTCTCCCCCTGTATACCCCCAACAACCTCAGTTCTGTTCTCTTCTCTTAAAAAGTTCAACAAATTATTTTGATTGCTGTAGGTCTTTTTGTTTGTTTATTCATTTAATTATTTTGATTTGCTCCCACATGTAAGTGAGAACATGTGATATTTCTCTTTCTGTGCCTGGTTTATTTCACTTAATATAATTTTCTCTAAGTTCGTCCATGTTGATGCAAATGGCAGTATTTTGTTCTTTTTTATAGGAGAGTAGTATTCCATTGTGTAAATATATCACATTTTCCTTATCACTTCATCTGATGATAGGCATTTTGGCTGGTCCCAACTCTTGACTATATAACCCTTGGCTGCAATAAACATGGCATTACAGGTGTTCCTTCAATCTGATGATTTCCATTCCTTCGGGTATATACCCAGCAGAGGGATAGCTGAGTCATAGCAGAGGGATAGCTGGCAGTTCTATTTGTAGTTGTTTGAGGAATCTCCATACCATTTTCCATAATGGCTGTACCATTCTACAGTCCCACCAACAGTGTAGGAGGGCTCCCCTTTCTCCACATCCTCACCAGCATTTGTTGTTCTCAGTCTTTTTAATAGGCAGCCTAACTGGAGTGAGATGATATCTCAATGTGGTTTTGATTTGCATTTCCCAGATGCTGAGTGATGTTGAGCATTTTTTCATGTGTCTGTTGGCCATTCTTATATCTTCCTTTAAGAAATGCCTATTCACGGGGCGGCCCCGTGGCTCACTCAGGAGTGTGGTGCTGATAGCGCTGAGGCCACAGGTTCGGATCCTATATAGGGATGGCCTGTGTGCTCGCTGGTTGAGCAAGGTGCAGACGACACCGAGCTGAGGGTTGCGATCCCCTTACCAGTCGAAAAAAAGAAATCCCTATTCAGCTTCTTTCCCCATTTTTTATTTGGGTTACTTGGGTTTTTTTACTGTTAACTTGTTTTTGTACCAGTCAAAAAAAAAAGAAAAAGAAAAAAATGCCTATTCAGCTTCTTTCCCCATTTTTTAATTGGGTTACTTGTTTTTTTTACTGTTAAGTTGTTTGAGTTCCTTGTATATTCTGGATATTTATCTTTTGTTGGATGCATATTCTGCAAATATTTTCTCCCACTCTGTTGGTGGTCTTTTCACTCTGTTAATTGTTTCTTTTGCTGTGCAGAAGCTTTTTAGTGTGATATAATCCCATTTGTTTATTTTTTCTTTTGTTGCCTGTGCTTTTGGAGTCATGTTTATAAAGTCTATGCCCAGTCCTACTTGCTGAAGTTTCCCCTATGTTTTCTTTTAGAAGTTTTATAGTTTCGGGATGTATATTTAATTCTTTAATCCATTTTGAGTTGATTTTGATATTTGGCAAGAGGTACTGGTCTAATTTCATTCTTCTACATATGGATGTCCTATCTTCCCAGCACCATTTATTGAAGAGGCAGTCTTTATCCAGTGTATGTTCTTGGTGCCTTTGTCTAAGACCAGAAGGCTATAGATATATAAGCTGATTTCTGGGTTCTCTATTCTGTTCCATTGGTCCATGTGTCTGTCTGTTTTTATGCCAGTACTATGCTGTTTCTTTTGGTTATTATAGATTTGTAGTATACTTTGAGGTTAGGTAGTGTTATACTTCTGACTTTTTTTTTTGCTCAGGGTTGCTTTGGCTGTTCAGGGTCTTTTGTTGTTCCATATGAATGTTAAGATTGTTTTTTCCATTTCTGTGAAGAATGTCATTGGTATTTTGATGGGAATTGCATTCAATCTATAGATCACTTTGGGTAGTATGGACATTTTCACAATGTTAATTCTTCCAATTCAAGAGCATGGAATATCTTTCCATTTTCTCATGTCCTCTAACTTTTCTCAACAGTGATTTGTAGTTCTCATCATAGAGATCTTTCATATTCTTGCTAACTTTATTCACAGGTATTTTATTTTTCTGGTGACTATTGTAAATAGGCTAGCTTTCTTGATTTCTTTTTCTGCTAGTTCATTGTTGGAGTATAAAAATGCTACCAATTTTTGCATGTTGATTTTGTATCCTGTAACTTTGCTGAAATAGTTCATCAACTCTAAGAGTTTTTTTGTAGAGACTTTAGGCTTCTCCATATATAGGACCATGTCATCTGCAAACAGAGACAGCTTGACTTCATCTTTTCCACTCTAGATGCCCATTATTTCTTTCTCTTGCCTGATTGCTCTGACTAGTATTTCCAATACTATGTTGAATAGGAGTGGCAACAGTGGGCATCCTTGTATCTCAACATCTTAAAGCCATATATGACAAACCCGCTGCCAATAACATACTGAATGGGGAAAAGTTGAAAGCTTTTCCCTTTAGAATGGGAACTAGATCGGGCCGGCCCGGTGGCGCACTGGATAGTGCGCCACTTGGGAAGCGCGGCAGCGCTCCCGCCCGAGGGTTCGGATCCCACATACAGACCGGTTCCCGCTCACTGGCTGAGCGAGGCGCGGGAGCAACACCGAGGTTTGCGATCCCGTTGCCGGTCCCCGGTCCGGTACGGGGGCAACACTGAGGGTTGCGATCCGTTGCCGGACACGGAAAAAAGACAAAAAAAAAAAAAAAAAAAAAAAAAGGGGG
>NW_007732543.1:16956-19151 GCF_000696425.1 Galeopterus variegatus | reverse complement strand
TTTTAAAAAAAAAAAAAAAAAAAAAAAAAAAAAAAAAAAAAAAAAAAAAAAAAAAAAAAGAATGGGAACTAGATCTTGGCTACTAAACACTATTCTCTAATAAAAAGAACCAGTCCTCCTTTGAAAAAGTACAAAATGAACCTAGAATAGCTTGTTGCACCAGAAAATAAGAAGATGTTTAAAAAAAGGTGGGAGTGTGTCAAACAGGCAGAAGAATAAATGTGAAGGAGTTCCCAATGGACAAAACTGGAAAAATTTGAGCAACAACATTAAAAATAGTAGTATTGAATTTTAGCACAGAATGAAATAAACTTCCATGAGTTCATACTGATATAAATGCACGATTGAATTAATTAATTAATTAATGGGTGAAATAGGGTATCTCTTCCTATAAAAGTATTCCAATTAGTAAATGTAGAAGGAATGAGAGAAATACAAAAACCACTGGGCAAACAATACCATAATTGTTGCAGGCATGATCCATTGATGGATGCTAAAATCAGTCATGAATATTTGAGGAGAAACAGGATATTTTACAGTCTCAAAGTATCTCTCTAGGATATTTATCAATTACATAGGGAAAAATTATAACTTTACCATGAAGAATGACTGAGACACTACCTTAGCCAAGCAGTCAGGGTTGACATCACCAGTAATAAGTCGCATTGATGTCATTATTCATTGAGATGGACACAACATTACTTCTGCAGTAATCTTGTCAATGTATAACCTCAATCTAATCATGAGAAAACATCAGATGAACTCAAGTTGAGAGACATTTGTACTAGTCTGTTTTTGTTGCTTATAACAAAATACATGGAACTGGGTAATTTTTAAGAAAATGAAACTTACTGCTTACAGTTTCTGAGGATGGGAAGTCCAAAGTCCATCTGGTGGTGGCGACAATGACCCAGGGGTCTCACATTGCAAAATAGTAGAAGCAGAGAGAGCAGAGAGAGAGAGACAGCAGACAGACTCTCCTCTTCTTTTAAAGCCCTCAGAACCACGCCCTTGACCACCATTCTTAATCCATTCACTACTGCACGGTCCTACAATCCAATCACCTTTTCAAGGCACCACCTTTCAATTACCATAACAGGATTTCCCACCCTCTTAACAGTCACAGTGGGGGCTAAGTTTCTAATACATAAAACTTGGGGGACACAATTCAAGCTTCAGGAAGTCTTGGGGGTACATAATTCAATCCACTACAACATTCTACAAAATATCAAGGTCATGAGAGACAAGGAAAGACAGAGGAATTGTCACAAACTGGAGGAGACTAAGAACACACATGACCTAGCAATGTGGGATCCTGGAGTGATCCTGAAACAGAAAAATGACATTGGGGGGGGGGGGGGGGATTGGTGGTATTTAAAGTCTATAGTATGGTTAATAGAATTATGCCAATGCTATTTTTTCTGGTTTTGATAATTATGTAATGTTTATAGAATTGTTAAAATTAGTGACGGCTGAGAGAGAGGCATATGTAAGTTCTTTGTACTATTTTTACAACTTTAAGTGTAAAATTATTTCAAGAAGAAAATAAGAACACGGAGAGAAAGGGCATTGGTTTCAACACTGTACTCCTCTTTATTTGCTGTATTCAATTGTGCTGATGTGCTTGCTATTCTTTCTTTGTGGCACAAAATAGTACATTCTGGGAAATTTTGCAGATGAATCAATATAGTTTTCATGACATACTGACCTCATTTGCCTACTTTCCAATCTCATATGATTTTAAATATATATGTATAATCATAGTAATGAGAAATAAGTTGATATTTGTCTATTTTGCCCACATCCCCCAAAGTCTATATACTCTAGTTGTCCGGAAAGTATTTGCAGAAACTATCATTGGAAAAATGATGGATTTCCCGGATAGTGTCTATCCTACCTGTTAGGGGGGTGGGGAAGGAGTGGGGTGGATGATGGGAAACAGAAAGAAAGGGAAGCAGGTGCTAGTCTCTCCGTACTGAAAAAACATCATCCTTTTGGCTCTTCCCAGGAAAAATGTATATACCCGAAAAGCTTGAAAGCAGGGACTCAAACAGATACTTGTACGCTAATGTTTATAGCAGTATTATTCACTGTAGTCAAAAGGTGGACACAAACCAAGTATCCATCAACAGATGATTGCACAAACAAAATGTGGTACAACATACACTGCCACAAGAGACTTTGGGAATTCTGTG
>NW_007732543.1:14656-16087 GCF_000696425.1 Galeopterus variegatus | reverse complement strand
ATATTCATTTTAAAAGTTGAATTGATAATCGAAAGCCTTTCCTCAAAACTGCAGGCACAGATGGTTTCCCTTGGGAATTCTACCAAACATTTAGGGAAAAAATAACACAAATATTACACAAACTTTTTTACAAAATAGGAACTGTTTCCAACTCATTTTTATGAAGCCAATACAACCCTGCCAAAAACATGACAAAGACATTACAAGAAAAGAAAATCAGAGACCAACATCTCTCACAGTGCAGAAATCCTTGACAAAACATTAGCAAGTTGAAATCAGCAATGCATAAAAAGGAAGGATAATACATCATGGCTAAGTGGAGTTTATTCCAGGGATGCAAGTTTGTTTAACATTTGAAAAGCAACTGATGCTATATGCTCTATTAACAGAATAAAGGAGAAAAACTATATGATTATCTCAACAAATGCAAAACATGCCTTTGACAAAAGTCAATAGTCACCATGATTTAAAAACAAAACCAAAAACTTTTCAGTAAGCTAGGACTAGAAGGGAACTTCTTAATTAAAGGCATCTAGGAAAAAGCTAAAGAGAAAAGAAAGAATACTTTAGGTGAAATATTGATTTTTCCCCTAAGATTGTGAACAAGGCAAGGATGTTCACTTTTACTCCTTCTATTCAGTATTATACTGGAGGTCCTACACAGTGTAAAAATATAAGAAAAATAAATAAAAGTCATACATACTGTAAAGAAAGAAATAAAACCATTGCCATTGTTAAAAGCATCGAAATTCACAAAATCCTTAAGAACAAATTAAACAAAAAACGTGTAAAACCTCTACAATGAAAATTGTGACACGATGCTACCAGGACTTAAGCTACAATTTAATGACTGCTCTCTATTAAAATACTTTGTAAGGAGGTTCTGTTGGAGGCACTTTAATTTTTTCATGAAGCCTTCCTCAAGCTGAGCAGGAGCCTAACAGGGATCCTGAAAAGATTTGCATTACTACCAATCAGTACCACTGCTAACAGTTGGTAAAAATGTTTATAACAGAAAAATAAATTTTCAATTACTTTGGCTTTCTTTCATCCTATCTAGATAATACTGATGTACCCTTATGCACTGTATGTCACATTACAGAAAATGTGGGGAAGCACTATTGAAAACCCAAGCATTTAATCTTGTTGGTTGTCTTTTGATGTTTAATTAGCGTACACTGCCTACGTTTGGAGAAAAGAGAAAGACCATGTTTATCATTCTCGTTCTGAAGGCCACTTCAGGAGTAATCCATTAAAATCTAGTTTGTGCAGAGCAGTCATTCTTGCCCTTGCTGGCCATTTGCCAATAAAAAGTGGGATGTTCACCTGCTACCTTGACAAAGAGGTACCATGACTGTTAGGAAAATAGAATAGTTTGGGCCGGCCCGTGGCTCACTCGGGAGAGTGTGGTGCTGATAACACCAAGGCCCC
>NW_007732543.1:11340-13526 GCF_000696425.1 Galeopterus variegatus | reverse complement strand
TGTGTGTGTGTGTGTGTGTGTGTGTGTGGAGTTAGTGCACATGCACGCCAATGTGTCTTTTCAGTTTTGTTGCTATTCTTGTGTTCTTCAGAGAGAGAGAGAGAGAGAGAGAGAGAGGGAGAGAGGGAGAGAGAGAGACAGAGAGGAGTTTCAGTGATGCAGGCGGGCAGGTGTTGGCCTCGGGCATCCGCCCGGCACAGCCATGCTTTCCAACCTATGGCTCCAAGGACCTTTTGCCAGTTACCTCGCTCATAGACCTGCGTGTAAGGGGTCTGGTGACCCAGCCTGGCATATGAAGGATCTGGGGACCCAGCCTGGCATATGAAGGATCTGGGGACCCAGCCTGGCATGTGAAGGATTTGTGACCCAGTCTGTGAATGGGCTTGAGGGGTCTGTGGGCTCCAGACCCAGCCCCAGCTCAACAATTGGCCCAGTCGGGGCAGGATTACCAGCAGGTAAAAGTAGCTTTACAATGACACACACCCATTCTCTTCCTTCTCTCTCCTCTTTTAACTCCTTCAGAGGGTTCTATTTTTGAATTTTTGTAAGCTTAATTCTAGCTAGTTTGTGAATGCAACTATTTTTCCAGTAAACAAAGACCTCTACTTGTATATTTTGTATACTATCAAGCAATATTTGGGCTTACACCTGCTTTTGTCAACTTGACATAATTTCAAGATTCATTTAATATTATTTTTATATTTACTTTGGGTTTTTCTAGCTAAGATTAGTAAAGCATAAATAAAAATTCACTGTGGGGATTTCTAAAGGTTTGATTTATTTTATGTTTCCTTTTCTGTTCATCAATTCCAAGTTACAAATAAGGGAAGAAAAAAACAATTTGATTTAATGTCTTTGCCATTTGATTGAAACATACTTTTTATGTATGTTTATACTTTTTATGAATATTTGCCTCCAGAAAAAAANATTCTAATCTCCAAAGCCTGTGAATAAGTTATGTTACGTTGCAGGCGAGAATTAAGGTTGCAAGTGGAATTAGGGAATCTACTGTATCCTGGTTATTCAGGGGGGCTCAATGTAATCACAAAGGTTCTTATAAGTGGAAGAGGAGAGGCAGTGTCAGATTGATGCATCCTGAGAAAGATTCAACGGGCCATTGCTGGCTCCGAAGATGGTAGGTGGTCACCAGCCAAGGAATATTGCCAACACCTAAATGGTGGGAAAGAAAAAGAAACAGGTTCTCCTCTAGGGCCTTTAGAAGGAGCACAGTCACACTGACACCTTGATTTTAAGCATCTTGAGATCCATTTTGAATTTATGACCCCAGGGTTATGAGATAAATTTGTGTTGTTTTTAAGCCACCAAGTTTGTAGTAATTTATTATAGCAGCAATAGGAAACTAATACAGAATCTTTGTTCATCATTAAGTCATGTAATTGAGAAGTTTGGACACAAGGTGGAACTAGACTACCAGATTTATCAAAGTGCTTTTCAGTTTTATGATGTCAGCATATTACTAAGGCAATGATACAATTTTCTTCTAACAAAAACGTTTTTTAATCATCCCATTAAATTTGCATTTAAGTTTTCTTTAATATTATTGGCCAGCCACTTAAATTAGCCTTGACAAATTTTTAAGTTGATTTCTGACAGCAATTTTTTTAATTCAGAAAGACGAACTATAAATGAATGAAGGCACTAGACTATGTATCACAAGGATAAGAACTTTTTTTGTTCCCAGTGTCTTGAACATTAACAGTAGCCCATAGCAGATGCCTAATAATTGTTGAATGAAAAAAAAACTCATGTCCAATCTGCATATATAAATTGTCAAGTCTTTTCTGACATTAACCTGAATAATCTGGAACCTGAAGAAAATCCTTTCGTTTCAAGAATTTTAAATTTAGCACTATTCATACTGCTACTCATTTATTCAAATGTGCTTAACGGTGCATTCTTCTTTGTGCTAGAATTAAAAGATTTATTCCCCTTGTTATTATAGAGCCTCCCCTGTCCTCCACCCAGGTGTGTCCAGTTCTGACACCCTTGGGCTTCCTATTCTCCTCCCAGCATATGTGGATGATTTGGGGGAAGCATGTGGTCAAGGCAACAATGGATCAGAAATCATACACCTTGGGATGCAGTGTCTCTTGGTGCACTGTGCATTTCACTGCACCTGCCTGTGCCCTTGGACACTTGGAGCTGGCTCCTTCCTCTGCCCCAGG
>NW_007732543.1:8689-10197 GCF_000696425.1 Galeopterus variegatus | reverse complement strand
CGAGGTGCGGGAGCAACACCAAGGGTTGCAATCCCGTTGCCGGTCCCGGTCCGGTACGGGTACAACACTGAGGGTTGCGATCCGTTGCCGGTCACGAAAAAGGACAAAAAAAGGAAAAAAAAAAAAGGCAGCTTTCAGAGGTGCTCCTGTGTCTGCAGTTTCTCAAGATAACCAGCTCAAAATAATCAACATGCCAAAAGGCATATTTTGTGGTGTAATATTCTGGTTTCCTACAGTCATATTTTAGGATGGTGTGTCCTGAGCCCAACATAGCATACCNAAATTAGCCTTGACAAATTTTTAAGTTGATTTCTGACAGCAATTTTTTTAATTCAGAAAGATGAACTATAAATGAATGAAGGCACTAGACTATGTATTACAAGGATAAGAACTTTTTTTGTTCCCAGTGTCTTGAACAGTAACAGTAGCCCATAGCAGATGCCTAATAATTGTTGAATGAAAAAAAATCTCATGTCCAATCTGCATATATAAATTGTCAAGTCTTTTCTGACATTAACCTGAATAATCTGGAACCTGAAGAAAATCCTTTCGTTTCAAGAATTTTAAATTTAGCACTATTCATACTGCTACTCATTTATTCAAATGTGCTTAACGGTGCATTCTTCTTTGTGCTAGAATTAAAAGATTTATTCCCCTTGTTATTATAGAGCCTCCCCTGTCCTCCACCCAGGTGTGTCCAGTTCTGACACCCTTGGGCTTCCTATTCTCCTCCCAGCATATGTGGATGATTTGGGGGGAGCATGTGGTCAAGGCAACAATGGATCAGAAATCAAACACCTTGGGATGCAGTGTCTCTTGGTGCACTGTGCATTTCACTGCACCTGCCTGTGCCCTTGGACACTTGGAGCTGGCTCCTTCCTCTGCCCCAGGGCACTAGGCCCCTCCCATTACCTGCCAAACCCTCCAATGCAAAGAGAAAAAGTGTCTACCCCGTTGCAGGGAAGGAAAAATAATTTTCTCTCTGTACTTCGTATTTCTTAACTGGGACTCCCCGTAACAAAAAAGAGACTAACAAAATAAAACCAGAACTTTAGTAACATGTATATCTCATGCACATGTGGGAGAAAGCCTAAGAAATGAGTAAATGTCTAGAGTAAATCTCAAAAAAGCAGGCTTAGCTACCATCATTCTGTGAAACAAAGAAAGAAGGCGGTGGGGAAATGCCCTGTTAAGACAAGACGGCCAGGAAAAGCACCATAAAACAAAGGTAAGGTTTGTTAAGCAGATTAAAGTCTATGCCTTTTCCACTGGCTATGAGTCTCTAGTGATGTAGTCCTCCTTTTCTTCCTGGTGCAGAGAGCGAGACAGCCTTACAAATAGAGATTTCCTGTATGGATGTAAATTTCTCTTACAAAAAGGCAGCTTTCAGGGCCGCCAGTGGCGCACTGCTACAGTGTGCCGCTTGGGAGTGCGACGGCGCTCCTGTCGAGGGTTCGGATCCCACATACAGACCGGCAGCTCACTGGCTGAGCGAGGTGCGGGAGCAA
>NW_007732543.1:7042-8343 GCF_000696425.1 Galeopterus variegatus | reverse complement strand
TTCTCTTCCTTTTTACATTGTTTGTAGTTAGCTGTGTAAAGTGGCACCAGGTTATAATTTCCCATAGAAAAGGTTGTATATTACCCTTTTTTGTATTCCCAGCACCCAGCCAATACTGGAACAAAGTACATGCTCCTGGAAGGAAGGAAGGAAGGAAAGAAAAAATGGAAAATAGAAGCCCATCATTGTGCAGACTGCAGATGGGTAAAATAACTGTTGCTGATTTCTTAATATTTAAATATGGATGTGTGCATATATTTTTAACTCAGAAAAAAAAGTATCCGGGATTGCATTCATCATTTGGGTATAATTTCCATTTGGAAAATGTAAGGATAGTGAATATGAGACCTAAAATCAGTGCTGTCTTTCCTCTTTTAAAAAGATAAGGAAGGAATTTGAATGCAAATGTAATGTTTTCCTTTAAAGGCGAGTGATTTACCCGTCTTCAATTTGATAAAGTTCTTTTTGCTTCAAATTCAGCTTCAGGCTTTAAATATTAATAAACCTCAGAAAGCAGAAATCACATCCTCAACCCTTCATGAATTAATTATCGCTATTTTAAAACTCCAATTTACAAAGCATATCACAAAGTGCAAAATGACTTTTCCAAATCATGTCTTCTTTTCGGTATTAAGTCATATGATTAAATAAAATTTTATTGATGTTAAATTGAGTATTAATACTATAATTTGATTTTTCCTATTTCATGGTATTGTATAATTTCAAACATACACTTTTTGCATTCAGTAAAATGACTATAATAATAATTATTTTTAATCAACTTTTATTTTATCAAAGGGCTATATTTGAATAACATCAAAGACCAAATGTTGCTAAACATGATCTTTACAAAACAGCTCCTTCTCTTCCCTCTCCCACCCCCGTCATTCACCAAGAAACCAATTTTAATTTTTTTAGCTGTTTTCACTGATTTTACTTTCTCATTTATAAATAATACCTATATACCACTATCCCTTATTTCATCTCACTAGACTTATTTATTTCTAGTTACATTGTAGGAGCCAAGGGAAAATTTCCCCTTTACCCCTCTGATAGTTTGCTCAAAATCAACTGACAAAACATAGATTAATTAGGAAAAGGCATAACAAATTTTATTTTAGTGTGAATAGCATGGGAGAATTGAAGGAGAATTATTGCTCAATAACCCAATGGGGTACAGATGCTTATATACTTAATAAGGGAAAGGGAGATGGGGAATGCGGAGTCAATTATTTTTAGGGGGGCGTTCAATGGGCTTGAAGAACAAGCAATGGCCTGGGACAAAGTCTGTTGGGCCCACA
>NW_007732543.1:4767-6487 GCF_000696425.1 Galeopterus variegatus | reverse complement strand
TAATTAGGAAAAGGCATAACAAATTTTATTTTAGTGTGAATAGCATGGGAGAATTGAAGGAAAATTATTGCTCAATAACCCAATGGGGTACAGATGCTTATATACTTAATAAGAGAAAGGGAGATGGGGAATGCGGAGTCAATTATTTTTAGTGGGGCGTTCAATGGGCTTGAAGAACAAGCAATGGCCTGGGACAAAGTCTGTTGGGCCCACAGAGCAGACAATGACTGGTAAATGATTTTCCTTAAAATACTGAGTAGGATAGAAATAGAAGACAACGGTTTGTGACAAAAATATTTCCAGGTGTGTTGACAGACTTAAGTCCTTTTTTCTGCAACATGAGTTAATGAAAACTCAGAGAAAGAACCAGAGTAACTGTTTTCTTCTTTGGTGGGTCCAGAGTTTAGGCAGATAAGGAAACAGCTACATCCTGTTCTTTCGAGAGAGACAGAAGATTGAGAGGTGGGGTGGAGAAGCGGGAGATGGTGAGAAAGGCCAGAGAGATCTTGATTCCGATGCTTCTTTCTTTCTTTTCTGATGGCTGGCTGGTACAGGGATCAAACCCTGGACCTTGGTGTTATCAGCACCATGCTCTCTCATCAACAGAGCTAACCAGCCAGCCCTCTTTGTTTTTAAATTTGTTTTAATTGGCACATTATAATTGCACATAATTAATAATTATGGGGTAAAATCTGATGTTTTAATACATATATATGTTACATAATAATAATTGAGTCAGGGTAGTTAGTGTATCCATCACCTCATGCATTTATCATTTCTTTGTCTTGGGAAGATTTAAAAGCCTCTCCTCTAGCTATTATGTAATATACAAAACTTAACTGTTAACCATAGTAACCCTACTGTGCAATAGAACACAAGAACTTATTCTTCCTATGTAATTGTAATTTTGCACCTGATGGCCAGCCTCTCCCTGTTTTCCCTTTGTACTTTACCATTCCCAGTCTCTGGCAACCACTCCTCTACTCTCTGCCTCTATATATCAACTCTTTTTTTTAGATTCCACATATGAGTGAGATCATGTGGTATTTGTCTTTCTGAGCCTGGCTTATTACATTTAACATAATGTCCTCCAGGTTCATTCATGTTGCCACAAATGACAAGATTTCATTCTTTTTTATGACTAAAATCCATTCATACTTTGTTGGACACTTAGGTTGATTCCATATCTTGGCTGTTATAAATAGTGCTGCAGTAAACATGGGAGTGCAAGATACCTCTCTGACATATTGATTTAATTTCCTTTGGGTATATTCTCAGTAATGGGATTGCTAGATAACATGGTAGTTCTACTTTTAATTTTTTGAGTAACCTCCATACTGTTTTCCATAATGGCTTCACTAGTTTACACTCCCACCAACAGTGTGCAAATGTTCCCTTTTCTCCACTTCCTTGCTAACACTTCTTTTCAATTTTTTTGGTAATAATTATTCTAACTGGAATGAGGTGGTATTTCATTGTTGTTTTGATTTGCATTTTCCTAATGATTAGTGATGTCGAGCATTTCTTATATGCCTGTTGGTCATGTGTATGTCTTCTTTTGAGAAATGCCTATTAAGATCCTTTGCCCATTTCTCAACTGGGTTATCTGTGTTTTTGTTGAGTTCTTTAAGCTCCTTGTATATTCTTGGTATTAACCTGTTGTCAGATGTGTAGTTTGCAAATATTTTCTCCCACTCTGTAGGTTGTCTCTTCACTCTGC
>NW_007732543.1:3259-3694 GCF_000696425.1 Galeopterus variegatus | reverse complement strand
AGATTGCTTTGGGTTGATTGTCCATTTTAACAATATTAATTGTTCCAATCCTGAACACAGAATATCTTTCCATTTATTTGTGTTCTTTTCAATTTCTTTCTTCAAAGTTTTATAGTTTTCAATGTAGAGGTCTTTCACTTCCTTGGTTAAGTTTATTCCTAGGTTTTTTTGTTTTGTTTTGTTTGTAGTTATTGTAATAGAAATTGTTTTCTTGATTTCTTTTTCAGGTAGTTCACTATTAGTGTACAGAAATGCTACTGACTTTTGTATGTTGATTTTGTGTTCTGCAACTTTACTAAATTTGTTTGTTAGTTCTAACAGTTTTTTGGTGGATCCTTTAGGGTTTTCTTTCTTATTTTGTTCTTTTTCAGGTTTTCTATATATAAAATCATGTCATCTGCAAACAGGGATAGTTTGACTTCCTCTTTTCTAATT
>NW_007732543.1:0-1547 GCF_000696425.1 Galeopterus variegatus | reverse complement strand
ACCAAGCCAAGGGTTGAGATCCCCTTACCGGTCATCTTTAAAAAAAAAAAAAAAAGAATTTCTATCATAAAGGAATGTTGAATTTTGTCAAATGCTTTTTCTGCATCAGGTGAAATGATCGTATGGTTTTTTGCTTTGTTTCTGTTAATATGGCCCATCACATTTATTGGTTTGCATATGTATGTGAAACCATCCTTGCATCTCTGGGATACATCCCACTTGATCATAGCAAATAATCTTATTAATGTGCTGCTTGACTCTATTTGCTAGTATCTTGTTGGGAATTTTTGCATCTCTGTTTGTTACAGACATTGGTCTGTAATTTTCTTTTTTTATTGTGTTCTTGCCTGGTTTTGGTCTGTTCAGATTTTCTATTTCTTCAAAATTTAATCTTGGTAGATTGTATGTGTTCAGAAATTTATCCATTTTTTTTTCTATGTTATCAAATTTGTTGGCATATAGTTGTTTATTATAGTTTCTTATGATCCTTTATATTTCTGTGTAATCAGCTGTAATGTCTCCTTTTCATTTCAGATTTTATTTATTTCAGTGTTCTCTCTGTTGGTTAGCCTAGCTAAAGGTTTGTCCATTTTGTTTATCTTTTCAAAAAAACCAACTCTTTGTCTCACCAATCTGTTCAATTTTTTCAGTTTCTATTCCAGTTATTTCTGCTGAGTTTTTAATTTCTTCTTTTCTGCCAATTTTGAATTTAGTTTGTTGTTGTTTTTCTAGTTCTTTGAGGTGCATTCTTGGGTTGTTTACTAGAAATCTTTTTTCTTTTTTGATGTAGGCATTGTTATAAGCTTCCCTTTTAAAACTGCTTTTGCCATATTCTATGGTTTTGGTATAATATGTTTCCATTCTTGTTTGTCTCAAGGAAATTTTTTATTTCCCTTTTTATTTTCTTTATAACCCATTGGTTATGTAGGAACACATTGTTTAATTTCCATGTATTTGTAAAGTTTCTGAAGTTTTTCTTGTTGTTGATTTTTAGCTTTATGCCACTGTGTTCAGAAAAGGTACTTGATATGATCTCTATCTTTTTAAGTTTGTGTAGACTTGTTTTGTGGCCTAACGTGTGATCTGTCCTGGAAAATGTCCCATTGATAACAATGTGTATTCTGCAGCTGTTTGATGGAATATTCTGTAAATGTGTGTAAGGTCTGTTTGCTCTATGGTGCAGTTTAAGTCAGATGTTTCTTTGTTTATTTTCTGTCTAGATGATCTGTCCATTGGAGAAAGCAAAGTGTTGAACTCCCATAATATTATTGAATTGCAGTCTGTGTCTTTCCTTAGGTCTAATTATATTTGCTTTTTTATGAGAGCTCTGGTGTTGGGTGCATATATATTTACAGTTGTTATATCCTCTTGTTGAATTGATCCCTTTATAATTACATAATGACCTTTGTCTCATTTTACAGTTTTTGATTTAAAGTCTATTGTATCTAATATAAGTATGACTACTCCCACTTGCTTTGTTTTCATTCTCTTTCTCATCTGTGTATCTGGTACAATTTCTTTTGTGTGTGTGTGTTTGTGTGTGTGTG
>NW_007732542.1:125883-130557 GCF_000696425.1 Galeopterus variegatus | reverse complement strand
CTTCCTTTCTTCCACTATAAAGCTTCTGTGCTCACCTGTTTGCCTTTGAGTCTCAGCTAAACACGAGTGAGGGGGGGCTGAACCTTTAGCTTTAGCAAGCCCTGAATATATAGCCTTTGCTTGTTCTCATGTGAATGGTCTTCTTTTATTTCCAGTATAAGGAAGGGAAAAACAAAACATTTTCCCCTACTCGTCTTAGATTCTTCAGCTGGGGCATTATAAATTAGACTGGCAAAAGACAAATTAACAAGAGAAAAACACATAGAAGTTTATTAAAATATGCATTGTGCATACGCACAGCAGCATTTAGAGAAGAGTAACTAGAAAGGTGGTTAGAACTTGGGCTTATATATAATTTTAGGCTACACAAAGAGAAAGTGGTTTGGGGTGGGAAGGGAAAGGTGGCCAGGAAAAATATGGTAAACAAAGGTTGTTTAGTGGGGTTTGTTATGAAGATTTGTTAATACCTTCTCCATTGATAAGAGTTTTTAAGAATTCTCTTCTTCCTGGTATGGGAGAGGGAGGCACCTTTTACAAGTGGAGATTTATTTTATAAATACAAATTCCTTTACAATGCCCTGGTGTTTTGGGTTTTTTTTAGCTTTTCCTGAATCTGCTGTTTCTCCATGTCCTTTAGCTTGAAATAATCCATATGACAAACAAGCATATTTTGGGGTGACATTTTCCGGTACCCTTCACTACATTTGTCATGGCAGCAATAGAAGACTTTAGTGTGGGGGGCAACTTGGGCAAGCTCAGTGGTGGGGTGCTAGGGGACAGGGGTAGGGTCTGTTAACAAAGGCTACAGCAGACCACTCAGAAACACACTACTGAGCATCTTAACAATACAGACCAGCCCCTTGATCATGTAATGGAGGGCCAGGTTTCAACCATGGCACTGTGGGGGCAAAAGGAACCATAGCACCAAGCTGGGTTCAGACTGGGGCATTTTCTTCACAGAACTGGAGCTAATTGGTCTCTATAAATTGTGGGCTGCTTGGAGCCAGTTCCATGAGGCTGACATTGGACTTCTTACAAAACTGGCATGTGGGTTCTCGAATCATTAATTGAAAAAATAAAAAAGATTTATTGATGTTTGTTCCTCAGGTTTGTGGAGCATGAAATCATGGTTACCTTCCACTTTCCACTTCAAGCACTCTGTATGGTTTGAATTATTTATATTGAGCAGGCATTACTTTTATGATCAGAAAAAGAAAACAACACAGAGATATGCTAGTTTTGCAAGACAAAACAAAACAAAACCCTGAGGTCTATAAATGGTTTTATTGTTTTTCCTGCACTAGCCTTCCTTCAACAAGAGTCTTCATTATTTGTGAATATTAACAGGAATCGTTTCTGAAAATCCATACAGTCTGTTATGAATTTTCTCTCGACATCTAATTTTTGTACTTCATTTTATGTAAGTGGATTATATCCAGCTTTAATCTCTTATTTAAAACATTGTCATTTCCAGTCTCAAAGGCATCTTGTCGTTGCCCTCAGGACTGTCTTATGTTGAACCACATTTCATTATATCTTAATTATTTTGCTCCTTGATTGAGAGGAGGAAGATTCACCTTAAGGTGGAGTTTTAGAAATCATCAAGAGATTCTCTTTATCCAAACTACCCCTGAACAAAAACAAAGTTTGTCACTAATGGGCTATCATCGTTGAACTATGTCCCTGTGGCCATTGTAAACAATTACCAGCAAAATGGCATTATGTTAATTCAGGGTTGCAGTTACCCTCTTCAGAGCTGAGGTTATAGCTCTTTCCCATCTGTTAATTTCATATTATTAGAATTTAGATTTCTTGAGGAAGCAGATGGCTATAAACTTTAACAGGTGTTTATGGTGCACTGCCTTAACTTTAAATGCTGAACAGGTACAGCTTGAAGTTTGCTGGGCTGTGCAGGGAATTAGTACTTTAAATGATGTGTGGGTAGAGAATTAATTTGTTTTGAACTACCTGAAGAAAATTCAATATACTGTGCACAGTGGTTCATGCTTTTGACATGGTGCAATACAATGAGAAACATCAAAAAAAAAAAAAAAAGAGAGAAAGATTTAAAGAAACCCAGAACTGTATTCTTCAAACCAGCCTACCACTTGTCGTACTAATATGATCTGAGGGTACTGCAGTGGATGGAAGTGGAACAAATAGGGAAGCATTCATGCATCAGGGAATGCTTCAGTAGTTATGTGCATAGCACGGCTCATCTCTGCTCCCCTGCAATAACAATACGATGCAAATCACCATTCCTATTTTGTACATCTTCACGATATTCTCTACATATATCATGTTGTGCTCCACTTGGCAATGTTCTGTCTCACTGGAATGAAGCACTGCCTACTGTTTTATAATTCATACAATGGAAAGAAAAAAAAAGAGTAGAGAGCAAGATGATGCCTAGACTTGCAGCATTTTCTGCAAAAACATAAATTCTTTAAAAGCAAGGACCGTATCTTTCCACATATGACAAAAGAGTAAAAGACTGTAAAATCCCTAATTAATGATCATAATATCAACTTACTGAATCACCTATTTAATAATACTTTTTACATAAACCACACATTTTCCTTGACTTGATTTCTGTTGTAGTGACTGCAAAAGTGATTCACACTTGGACTTATAAGCCCTGTGTAGGTAGGACTTTGCTTCAGTGCTTTATCTCCACACACAGAACCTTGCTTGGCACAAGGTAATCACTCGATAAATATTTGTTGAATTTATTAATGGGCCATAGTTGCAAAGAGACTAGAGAGGACCAAATGCTTATACTTTATAACTAGTTGTGAAACTGCAGAATAATTATTGAGACAGCCGTACAACCAAAAGTTTTTCCATGCTGCAGGCATCTGAAGGGTGCTGCTCATTCCTGCATAATTACTGCTATGTATGTTTGCTCAAGAAAAGAAATAATGTGTAAATAATTATGATGGAATTAGCCAGTGGTAAGGCTTATGGAAAAGACAGTAAATTTTCATTGTTTTTATTTGTTCTAGGGTTGGTTGATGTCATGGTTCGTGTGTTCTGACTAAAAGTCTGATGACTTGTTGATATACATTCTCTGATCTACCTTGGGTTTGTTAGACAGTCAAATTGACACTTTTTTCAGCTGGCTGTTGAAAAACATCAGGAGCTGTGCATGGTTCATGAATGCAAACTCCATCATGCCATTCTCTCCTGAAATATAACTTATAGAATGGCCCTTAGAAATTGCAATTCCTGATTTATATATGTGTCACTTAGCAAAAATCAGCAAGTAGAAAGCATATCAATGATTGCTTAAAAGAATATTTCACTTGATATCTTCAGTTTTCCACTCCAGATCCATTCTACTAGCCTTTTCAACCTATGTTGTACTCAGTGAGGTTGACCGATATGGACTCCAGCAATGGGCTTCATGTTGGTTTGGCAAATTGGAAAAAATTCTTAAAGAGAAATTAAAGAGAAGCTAGGATATTAATTTCCCTTCCTCCCTCACTGTGAGGTTGTCTCTGGTTAATTGCTTTCCTCAACTGAAGACCACAGGTCCTGGTTCCAGTAGCGTGATCCCTTTCTTTGCCCTTTAGACCTACATGTAGTCAGGTGCTTTGCTGTTACTGTCCCCTAGTCCTACCCTATCCATTAGTTTTCCTACACGGCAGCCTGAACTTTTGTAAATAATGCTTTTATTAAATTCTCTTCAAATTGCCTGATGTGAGTGGATGCCATCTGTTTTTCCCGGACCTTGACTGATACGGTCTCTAAGTGATATCAAAAACATTTTAAAGTATTCAAAGTTTTAAATTGTACCCATTTCTTACTTAAATTTCTTAAGTGATAGAAGATTGGGAGAAAATGGATAAGAAATCCCTCTTATCTGCCTTCTTTTTCTTTCAGAAGAGAAATTTCTGTTTACTTGCAACTATTTTGAAGTTAAGTATGTAACTACAGTACTTAGAATTGAGGAGAAAATAATAAAGCTGTTCTTTTGAGAAATGGAAGCTGTCATGGCTTTATTGCCAAGAGGAAGCACAGAAAGTAATCAAGGCTCTTTTGCAAAATTTGATGTGTACCTTCTTGTCAAACTCCATTAACTTACAGGTTTGAATTATAGTTCTATTTCACAAAATAGTGTGATGGAATCAGACATAATATTAGAAGCTAAGAGTTCTGTTTAAAATTGGTTTTTCTTTGTTCTGGCGAGAAATAGAACATTCTGAAATATATCCTTGTAATCAACTGTTAATAGCTAATTCAATAGCCACCTGCACCAAATTCTGCTGTTCTCAGAATAGAACACCTTGATATTCCAGAGAGGACATGTTTTCTCTCCTATTTGTGTGTAAGTGAGCTACAAGGTGAACTTCATATGAACCAATGGAGAAAGCGATATTTATATGAGTCCCATAAATTGTGCATTTTGGCCCCTATTGGATACATATCACAATTTGAGATCATCCCACAGATGTCCAATTATGTGCCACAGAATCATATGTGGGTGGGAGCACATTAAAAAAGGCTGAAAGGGGTTATATAGAAACTGTATATATTATTATGAGTTTGTTTTCTGTAGGTCTTTTTTGTAAAAGACATAGAGAGATGGACATTATATAGATCAGTCTAGTTGGAAATTTATTTGGTCAATTAGTGACTTTTTTGCAAAGTATGAAAGAAATTTTTTTTTTT
>NW_007732542.1:123128-124807 GCF_000696425.1 Galeopterus variegatus | reverse complement strand
TGTGGGATCCAAACCCTCGGCGGGAGTGCCACTGCGCTCCCAAGCGGCGCACTGTAGCAGTGCGCCACTGGGCCGGCCTGAAAGAAATTTTTAAAAATCTTTATTTGGAAATGTTGCTGATATGAAGTTACAATTAGATGGCTTTGATAAAAGCCTGAACTATTCTAATTAATTGGGGGGTGGGGGGAAACACCTTCTCTTCTTACCCACTCATAAAATGGAGACGATCCTAATATTTTTTCCCATAGCTATATTGAGGATTAAATGAGAAAAAAGTCATGTAAAGTCCTTAGCATAGTGCCTGACATAGAATACTTACCTGTTATTATTTTGCTCTCCTGTGTACAACAAATGTGCCTCTCTTTTTACTTTCAAGCATAAGCAATAAATTTTGATAAGAGAGAATAAGTCTGGGATGAAGGTGGGAAAAGGCTGGTATCTTCCCTTTGTTGAAAAGAAAGGTCTAATGGACACGTAGAGCAGCCTGGGGGAACCTCCTCGATAAAGAAGCATGACACTTCTGCTCTTGAAAGGCAAGGAAGAGACCTCTAGAAGGCAAGGCAAGGAAGTGACCTCTAGAAGGTCACCCTATGCCCACACTAGTTACAGCCCATCTGAATGGTAGAGCTTTGTTTAGTTCTACTTAGATTCTGTGTCTTTCACTATTTAGCTTTATCCCATATTATTAGTTTCATCACCAAAAATGTAGTTGAACTTACGTAAGCTTTCTTCAAGTTTGGATAGCCCCTCCCTCCTCTTTGCCTTCAGGTCTGGAACATTAACAGCTTTGTTTTCTCCAGTCTCCAGGAGCTATACCATCCCTTGTAAGTTCTTATTGTTGGGGCTCAGAGGCTATTACCTCAAAAGATGATGCTTTGACACACTGGAATAAAGAAGCAGTCTCAGGTCTTTCTGACCTCTCCCTCCCCTCAACCCCCACCATCCCTCAGTCCCATGTCTCTCCCTAAAGCACAGGATGAAGCTATTCCCTTATCTGTCTAAATTTGGGACCCACTAAAGAAGAAAATTACCTCGGCTCCTTTCTTTGAGTTTTCTTAACTGTTATCACAGGAAGGAAGATTAGAGTCTATCAACACACCTGGACTAACACACTAATACTATCAACACACCATTGTCTTCTATTTTAGTCCCATTCAGTATTTTGAAGAGAGTCATTTAGCAGTCATTGTCTGCTCCCTTGGCCCACTGTACTTTGCACCAGGCCATTGTATGTTCTCCAAGCCCACTGAAGCCCCACTAAGAATCACTTACTCCACTAAGACACCCCCATCTCCCCTTTCCCTGTGGAGATGGTTATATAAGCATCTGCACCCCCCTGGGTCATTGGGCAATCATTCTGCAATTCTCTCATGCTATGCATGTTAAAATAAAATTTGTTATGCCCTTTCTTCATATTAATCTGAATTTGTTGATGATTTCTTTTTAAGTGAGCCTTCAGGGGTGTAGAAGTTTTCCCCTGGCCCCCATACTGCCCACAGCTCTGAGAGGACCCCCTTTGTTAAATTCTCTTTCTGTATCTCCATGGGAGGGTGTGCTCTGTTTTCTCACTGCTCACTAATGGATACAGGAAGCATTACAGGGTAAATACATCTGGTCGCACAAGTAAAACTAATAACCATCTAGTCAAGGGCTGGGAGTCAAACTTGAACTGTTCAACT
>NW_007732542.1:120191-122668 GCF_000696425.1 Galeopterus variegatus | reverse complement strand
TATAGGCACTCCCTTGTGTTAATCTCCTGCCCCACCCCTACCTGAGAGAGTAATAGATGCAGGGAGTATTGGGTATTCACTATCTGTTTCATCCTGGAAGACATACTTGATCTCTCTGAACCTCACCTTTCTTCATTTATAAAAGAAGGATCTAATATATCCCCACAAGATAATTGTGAGAGTAGATTGTACCTCTTTCCATGCATCTCTATCCATGGCTGTACATACTAGACACATCATTAATGTTAGTTAACCCTGTTAAACATCAATATTAATTTGTAGAGTCAGCCCAGACTCACAACCTCAATGTTCAAAGTAGCACAATCCCAATGCCTATGAAAACAGACTGTACATTTTTCTCTTTCCTTAGTTTAATGCAAATTTTAGATGTAACAAGTAGACCCATTAATATGCAAGATAACTTATCATAATAATTTCCTTAATAATTAACTGTAGCTCACAAACTCTATCAGATATAGAGTTTAAGTAGAAAATGAAAACTTAATTAGACAAGGATTTAAACCAGTTTTATTTTATGTAAGAAGCCTTACTCTTACCTGTGTGATAAGAGGAACGATAGCTAATATAGAGTCAATATGGAAAACATTTTATCTTCTAGTATTATGATTATAATCAATTTAAAATTTTAAATAAATATTATTTTGCAAGGTCAGTTGTATCTCATCAAACCAGTTTGCTTACGAATTCAAAGTAGTTAAATATAATCTTAAAAATATTTAAATTAGTTTATCAAAAGATGTATTCACAGCATGACCTAGATGATCTGAGAAACATAAGAAATAATATGTACATGTAGCTCATGAATTTATTATGTTAATTTTAGTATTTTCTCTGGTGTGCATCAAAGCTTCATTTAAGTTAATTTGATATATTAAACCCATATTTAAAAAAAAGAAAGAAGGCTCCAATTAATCTGTGTAAAGATGAATTTGTCATTTCCTTAATATTATTCCTTCTTATTCAGGAGCTCACCAAACATTTTTGAAAATCATCTGTGTGGCAAATGGATGAGATACTGAGAAAACAAGATGGATTAGACACAGTGCTTGCCTTCAAGGAGCTTGTGTCTAAAGTGGTGACATGGACAAATAACAAATAAGGGGACTAGGTATGAATTTGTGTTATAATAGAGGTGTCTGCTGGTATAATATGGATCACAAAAGAGAAAGGAATGATATCTCTCTTGCATTTAGTAGGTTAGGTTTTATTAAGTAGATGATGCTGGAGTCAGGTTTTGAAAAGGAATAATGTTTTTGAGTGATCAGGATTAGGATGAAATTCCTGGAAAAATTTATNTCCCACCTCCCTCCAGCCAGTGGATAAAGCCAATTTTGTAATTATTTGCAAATTTATTTTTGCTTTCCTGAAAGACCTAAATATATATGACACTTTGAACTCTCCTTTGAATCAGTTGTAATATCTTAGTGGTTTTTTTCATTAACTAATGAATTTACCTTGTATGCAATGCAGAGCTATTAAACAAATGACATAATCAAATTTGATTTTTCATGAATCAGGTGAAAAATGGATTAGATGATACAATATTACAGTCAAAAAAGCCATTAGGGACTAGAACTCAGTCATTTGGGTTCATGGGATACTATTTAGCCTGGGCTAGTAGCACTGGAGGCAGAGCAGAGAAGAATAGATAAACCATTAGAATTTTTTAAAAAATGGATATTTGTATGCTACAGCAGTGACAAAGACCTTTACCTTCTACTGTACATAAATTTGGGTAACAGAATTACTCCAAAATAAAAAAAGGTAAAATTGAGCTACTCTGTTTCAGTATTCAAAATAATACTGAATCTTCATGTGTGTTTATCATGATGTTTTCAAAATAAGAAACTTGTTTTAAAAAAAACCCTAATATGTGTGTTTGTTAAAAAAAAATTAAAATAGAAAAAAAAACCCCATAGATATTTCACAATCTTATATTTGACCCTTTTCCAAGTGCATCACATTGTTAGTAAGCTATCTGAACTTCTAAAGTACAGTGCTCATGAAGGAAAGCTGAAAAATCAACGGACTCTCTAGCCATCTGAAAAATAGAATGTGTATTATTGCACAGCATTTTTAGGTTATTGAGCCATATTTGATATTTTTGTCTACTAGGCAAAAATCGTTTTCAAGAAAATTTAGGGCATATTGGCTTAAAAAGCCCAAAAAGTACATTATATTGTGGCTTTGATTGCTAAGAGTAAGAAAATTAGGGACTCAATCAATACCAAATTTATTTTTAGCCTGATTAAGAGCTTCCTTCTCTGTGCTATATTTAAACACAGTTAATAAATATAAATGTTTTGATTGAAAAATTCTACCTAGGTTTTAATATCTACTATTTTTATTGCAGAAAAGAAAAGAACAAATAGAAAATTTTGCTTTATTTTCAGTAGGCAGTGTGATTAATAGCATAATCAAGTGTTTATAAAGTACCTAATTATGCATTTTTCACA
>NW_007732542.1:119418-120031 GCF_000696425.1 Galeopterus variegatus | reverse complement strand
TACACTGTTTCATTTCATAATATAAAGATTTATATCTTTCAGTAGTGGATAAAAGATGAATTAGTCAGCTGTTTATGTGAATTCAAGATTACTCTTAACTTCTATTTGATATACATAGGATATATCAGGGTGGTTGCAAATTAACTATATTCAGGATTTTGCCTGGTTGATAAAAGATAACAAATTGGTTTGAATAGTTTTCTTTTAATGTACAGCAAGTAAAGTGACTATAATTAAGATCAATTAATAAGAAATTTTATACCTGATAAATTTATGATTAATTTTAAAGTAAATATCTAGAAATAAAATCATACATTTCATGTTTTTGCAGATTTCCTAGAATAACTTTGATAAGTATATTTTTTTTAAATAGCAACTATTGAATTTATTTCTATTCCTTTTATAAGTTAACCTGTTGGCCTCTCTAATAGTATACAATATGAATTATACAAGATCCTTTAATTATTTCACACAACCATAATCAATCAAACATAATTCTGTGTTTAGCAGTTTGCCAGCTCATGAGGATGTACAAATAATAGGACAAGGTCCTTTACTTATAGACAAGACAGATGAGTAAATAGTTAGATGTGAATATAATTGAAAAGAGCTT
>NW_007732542.1:116546-117833 GCF_000696425.1 Galeopterus variegatus | reverse complement strand
TCCATTTAGTGCCTGCTTTTGTTCCTCTGTACTCCTCTTACTTACGCTGAAATATCTCTATATTCTTGATGCCACATCCTCGGGTTTCATGCCTAGGAGCTCCGCCATGCCGCACCCCCATCTCTCTCTACATATTACTAACTTGGGCTTCCTCACATCATCGTTTCTTAGGTCAGTCATACTTCTTAGGTCGTATCTGGCTTCCAATAGGGAGTTTCTCAAGCGGTAAAGGTGAACGTTACAGAACTCTTAAGGCACATGTTTGTAAATTAAATACTGCTTCTTTGGTCATATGCTATAGATCAATTCAAGTCCCAAGCAGGGCACAGATACACTACTTGATGGAAGGAGAACCAAAGAGTTTTTGGCCATCTTTAACCTACAATATAGGGAATGTAGACAAGATGGGTAGAATTTCAGTGGATACAGAATAGAAGGTTATCTTAAAAGAGAGAAATTCAGGGCTGGCCATAGCATCCCTAAAACAAGCAAACAAACCAACTGTAGGAAGTTCAACAGGGCTACAGGTAGAGATACCTATTTCCAGAGAAACAATCAGAATGAAAAAGAAAAAGAAAAGAAATAAGAGAAGAAAGGGGAAAAAAAAGTTTTAGAAGAAATAACCTAATATAATCTTAAACAAGGCTTTTAAAGGGGAAGTAGGGTTAAGAAAACAAGAAAGGAAAGGTATAGAAATATCCCTAAAAAATTTTTTTTGGCAATATTAGACTATGTCTCTAGTGTTTGTTTCTCTGAACCCTATATCATTAAAAGAAAAATGAGACTTGCTCAATAGAAAATATTCAGTAAAATAATTTTTAAAAAGATAGCATATTCTGTTTTAAAGAAAGTTGTCAATGTTAATTCATCTTTATACATCTATTCCTTTAAATAAAGCACTAAGATATTTCCTTAATTTATAAAACAGTGTTTTGTTTATATTTTGACTTCATCACAGCGGAACAAAAACATGAAAAAGCAATGCACATGCAATTTGAAAAACAGCCTTTAGGATGTGAAGTCAGAAAACTACACTTTAAAATTCAACTGCAATGTCAAGTTTTTATTAGACATATTTTATCTGGTTGTTAATTTGATCATTCCCTAAAAGTAAATTAAGCAAAAGAATCCAAAAGACATAGACTAACAATGTTGGCTTCTTCATAAGATAATCCTATGTCACATGTATTAGTCAGGGTTCTCCAGAGAAACAGAACCAATAGGATAGAAAGACAGACAGACAGACAGACAGACAGACAGACAGACAGACAGACAGACAGATAGATA